>NC_092814.1:30100000-30312500 GCF_023375885.2 Dermacentor andersoni | reverse complement strand
TGATCACCTTGAAAAGCTCTCAAACGATTTCATTCTAGTCTTCTGTACCACGATTATCACGTGCTATCCACTTTAAACATTATAAAATATTTGTTTATCATGATCATATCAGGATGGTCGTATATACTGCCAGCTGCGGCCATGCACTCAAGAAAATGAACTACTGCACGCATTGGCCACGGTTTACCATGGCCTGCTGCTCGCCTTGTCATTGCACAACGAGAGAACCACTTTGCAAGCGAAGTGCCTACCCGTGCATAGGTGAAGTGCCTATGAGGTTAAAGTTGTGACCTTTGCGGTGCATAAACGTTCTATAGATTGTATATTACAAAGGGTGAAAGTAAACACAATTGTACGCATCGCCGTTGTATAGCATTTAATACGGGCTTCACTAAAGGGCTTCACTAAAGCTTCTCTTCTCATAGATGCGTTGAATCTGCATAATTTTTGTCCATAGTACACCAGTTAGATTCAGCACGACGGATGTGGTTGACGCCCATTTTTTGTGTTAATGATTATGTATGTATGTATGTATGTATGTATGTATGTATGTATGTATGTATGTATGTATGTATGTATGTATGTATGTATGTATGTATGTATGTATGTATGTAGACCACGAATTCATCATCATCATCATCAGCCAATTTCATGTCCAATGCAGGACGAAGGCCTCTCCCTGCGATCTCCAATTACCCCTGTCCTGCGCCAACCGATTCCAACTATAGCGCCTGCGAATTTCTTAAGTTCATCACCCTATCTAGTCTTCTGCCGTCCTCGACTGAGCTTCCCTTTTCTTGGCGCCCATTTTGTAACCCTAATGGTCAACCCGTTATCTAACCTACTCATCACATGACCTGCCCATCTCTATTTCTTTCTCCTAATGTCAATCAGAATATCGGCTATCCCTGTTTGCTCTCTGATCCACACCGCTCTCTTCCTGTCTCTTAACGTTACACCCAACATTCTTCCTTCCTTCGCTCTTTGCGCGGTCCTTAACCTGTTTTGGAGTTTCTTTGTCAGTCTCCAAGTTTCTGCCCCATATGTTAGCACCGGTAGAATGCATTGATTGTGCACCTTTCTTTTTAATGATAATAGAAAGCTTCCAGTCAGGATATGACAATGTCTGGCGAATGCGCTCCAACCCATTTTTATTCTTCTGTATATTTTCTTCTCGTGATCAAGGTCCCTTGTGAGTACTTCGCTGGTTTTATCTGTAATCCATCTACGTCACATGCCGCACCGTTCTTAAAGTATAAACCCCATGTAAGTGATCTTGCGCGCGACAGCGACAAGCGATGCGATGGGGATGGCTGTCGCATTCGCTCGTCGCCTGCAAGTCGTACCCCATGCGAGCGACGATATTGAGGGACGCCTCCCCGCTGTTGCCGGTATGATGGCAGCAATATACGCGCCGAAACTAGCATGACGCGTGCTTTATTAATTTAAGTTGTACTGTTGGACTGTATATTTTTTATTCATCCAGTGTTCTACTGAGTGTCATATTTTGAGTCGCTATTCTCCCTTTTTACGGAAGTTTGTTTCCTTTGCAAGTGACAAGGAGTAGCCGGTGCCACCATAAAGGCGCCAACCTCTCCTAATATTCATTTCAATAAAAAAAAAAAAACTGCGAGTCAGCCTAGTTGGAACAGATTCATTTTTGAAAAACTTTTCGTGCACAAACAAACAGGGACGAAGAAGAGGAGCAACACAAGGACGAACGCTCGTCCTTGTGTTGCTCCTCTTCTTCGTCCCTGTTTGTTTGCGCACAAAAAGTTTTAAAAACATTGTAACTGATGCCGCATTTCCGAGGCTTAGAGAACAAAAATATAGGAAAATGATAAAAAATATTGGAGGCAATAACGCCTGGTATTACTGTGTCCGTTGGTTGGTTGGTTATAAAGATGTCAATCAGAGTATTCGTCGATTCCGCGGTGCGTGTGGCGTCGAAAATAACGTTAAGAAATCCATGTGACTGCAGCAGTGTTTTAGAGTTGTGCGCTGTACTGGAAGACTGCGACCTATTAATATTAATATCGCCACCTAGAATAAGCGTGTAATGTCCTTGGTTGACATAATGAAATAAGGAATCCATTGATATGAGAAAATGATGTAAATTTCCACCTGGTGGACAATACACTATATTGCTAAAACAAGTTTCTCACACACTAAATCAAACATTCTATGTCATTTGTCATAAAGGTCATGCCATCGAGTAATTGACACTCAATATTTTCTTTTAAACGTATTAAAAGACCACCATATAAGAAGCACAATACTGGGAGCAGCAAAAGCAGCAGGGTTAAAAAGACAGGAAGGAAATGTGCTGAAATATGTGAAAGTAGCCAAGCTGCGTGCTTCTCGGCTACCCCGCCGCAGCCCAGTGGCTTGGCATGCACCCCGCTTAAGTAGCCTCGTGAGTATCCTAGCGCTGACGTAGACACCTGACGCCACAATAGCTGGTAGACAGTTGCGGCTTTGCTGGCGTTGCCGGAGATGCGAATGCCGACGAGCTGCGTCGCTGCGTGAACAGGAAGGTAGGCTTTTAGAGAACGTGCTTCTCGGCTGCCCCGCCGCTGCCAGGTCTTATTATATTGTAAGTCTTATATTGTTAGGGTGTATGGGTAATGGCGTAAAATATGAAACACCGTAGCGATATGCAAGCGAATGCTGCACCTTCACGACATTCTTCAAGCTCAGTGTATTCGGTGAGGACGTAAATATTCTGAAGCCGATGAAGACATCGGGGAGCCTTCGTAGAAATCCATATGCCTGACTTGTTTTGTTCTGGAAAACCCCGGCGAGAGTGATATTGACGGCGTTTAGTAAATACCCCTTTGTAGTCTAATGAAAGACCGAGGTTTACTGGTCGACTATAAAAATTTACCTTACCTACTGTTTACTGGTTGCAGGCAAGCTAAAACACCTCATTTTTGCGGAAGTTCGTCCTTGCGGGCTATGCAGCGGGTGCCGACTAAGAAAAATCAGTTTATTTTAAGCCTTAATTATTCCCTGCGGACTATCGACGGGTGTGGACTATAGTACGGAAAATATGGTATGTATGTATGTATGTATGTATGTATGTATGTATGTATGTATGTATGTATGTATGTATGTATGTATGTATGTATGTATGTATGTATGTATGTATGTATGTATGCATGTAATTGTGTGTAATTGTGTGTGATTCGAAGTTTGAAGAGCCTTTGTTGAATTCTTAAAATCATTCAAAAGCGGTTAATATCATTATGGCGTCGTGTTTTTCTATATTTTTTTCAGCAGTGACAAAACTTTGTTTTCGCAACATGACAGGAAGCTTGAGAGCCTCAAGAATAAGAAGGCTCTCAAAATTTTTTAAAGTGATGATCGCAATTTTTCACTATCTTCACCTCTCTTTATTGAATCTGACATCCCTTTCCGCACTTCGCGACATAGAATCGTTAAAGTTCCTGCACAACAAAATGAACTCTTTACCACTTATCAAGAAGACATAGTCATCTTTCGCCACAGGCACAGTTTTTTTTTTGTCGCACAATAGTCCGTTTAGATTCCATAGCCTGAAATACTCGTCCACTTATTTTAAACGAGTTTTTAGCTGCACTTGTTAACGATGAATCTCAAATTTTGCTTCATATTTGTCGTAGAATCGGATGTTTGCTGATCCCTCGCTAATCTTGAATGGGCTTTTTTATACTGCCGGATATCCCCCACCACACTCTCCCTTTTACCATATCAATTTTTTTTAAATGTTCTACTGGGTGTTACCCACACTTGCAATAGCCCGCCTATAGGGCGGCCGTACCTACATATAATAAAATGACAAATGTTTTACTTGAGTGATATAATTATTTGTATGTGGCAAAACTCAATCCCGAAAAAAAAAAAGTGAAGCTGCATCCGGTGGCGTTTCTAGAAAGAAAAGAACAAATTTTGATATATTGCCGGACGTGTATCTTTCTTTTTTTATTCTTTTTTCGCCGTTTGAGGAATGTGGGGAAAAAGTTCTTATCGATCATCGTATTTTCCGCTCGAACAAAGGAGCCTGTTCGTGCGCATTTCCGGAGGGATGGGTGGATAATCCAGAAAAAAAGAAATGGAAGGACTGGCTGTTCAATTAAGCACACAAATCCGCTTGCGTCATACGAAGAACTAGCAGCAGATCTGTTTTTCATCCCCGTGCAGTACATTACACCGGCCAAATGAAGATACTATTCAATGAACACAAAACGGCACTGCATTAAAACTAGCCTAACAGGGTTTCTTTCTTTTCTTATTTTTTTTCGAGGTTTTGTGTGTGTGTGTGTGTGTGTGTGTGTGTGTGCGTGTGTGTGTGTGTGTGTGTGTGTGTGTGTGTGTGTGTGTGTGTGTGTGTGTGTGTGTGTGTGTGTGTGTGTGTGGAAGGGAGGGGGGGGGCTGGTTTGCAAAGTATGTCATAGTATTCCGTCGTTTGATTAAACAAGGACTTTGTATTATCACGAGAGTAGAGATTGTACTGCTGCTTGACATAGAGGCATGCTTGATCAAAAAGAATAAGCGCACACGACAAAAAGGTAATTTGTATTGACGACCAGTAATGCATTCTTTGCCGTGTATGTTTTTTCGCTAATATTATTTTGTTTGCATACAGCTACACGTGCACGATTTCTTTAATTTATTTAATCCGTTTTTTTCGAAGTTAAATTTAATTGCGAGTCAGCGGCGTTTGTTGCCTTTTTTTTTTTTTTTTTGCTGTCGCTCGTGGGGTCCGCTGTTCCGCTTTCTGTGTAAGCCGACGCCACCTAGAATTCTGTTTTCATGCGATGGTTATTCTGCACATTATGAGAAAAAAAATTCGGCAGAACCTATTTCACGACGAATGCCGACGGTGATGCGTTTAGCATTGAAGCAATATACAGTTATAACTCGATCTAACGAAACACGATTTTACGAAGTTCCCGATTTAACGAAGAAATTTCCATTCCGCGGTAGTACCCATAGGGCCCAATGTTGTTATCCACCCGAATTAACGAAACTAACTTGGCCACCAAAGTCGATTTGACGAAGTTTTCCCTGAAATAAATGAGTAAAAGGTGGTGATTACTTTCTAATTTTGACACCGACGGATTTTTCTTCGAGCGCGCGCTCTAACGCAGTCGCGTTGAAACATCTGGACGCTCTAGTCACGGCCTTAGCTTTATTTTGACTAGGCTGGACTCCGCTCCCATGCACGGAACAACGGACTCAGCAGTCGTCATGTCTTGAGGAAGTTTGCTGTGGCACGAGGGAACTGAGGACGCATTGTAAGCGCTTGTGGGCTATGAGAAGTCCGTGCGGCCACTGCTGGTGAAGCGCACACAGGCGAAGATCACGAGTTTTTTCATTGCAACATACTAAATTTGCTGTTCTCTCTAGAACACCGAGAGGTGCTCTTTTTTTCTTTCGGTTTCACGCACAAGCAATTCGAGCCGGCCTCGCGGACTTTCCCATGTGCAGGAGTGGATTAGCGACAAATACAATGCCGCGGCAGCTTTTAGCTTTTGGGTGTCGCTACGTTACAATTTTAGATTTCGAAGGATTGAACAATCCTTTTTCGATTTTGCAAATTTCCCGATTTAAAAAAATAATTCGAGCGTGGTCATCACTTCGTTAAATCGAGTTGCGACTGTATAGCAACAAAACTTGTTGCTACCGTCTAAATAGGAAGGAAGGAAATAGAAAAGCAGAAGGCAGGAAGGTTAACCAGAATAACGTCTGGTTGACCGTTTAAATAAACACCTTAAGTATGAGGCGTGTTGTGCAGCGGGACTCCTTTCTCGAGCTTGCTTTGAAGCCACTGCTCCGTCTAGCGGCGCTGCTGCGAAGCCTGCGCGTGGCCTCCGAAATGCATGGCGTCCCGTTGCGTGGCGCTGAGAAACGCATCATACGGCAGCCGCAGGCTCCTATCTCGCGTTTCTCTGTAGACGCGCTGCGCCATCAACGCTGCCGAGAAGTCCTCAGACCTAGATGCGTGGCACGCCGTAGCGTGCGAACGCGGCGAGTTGTCTTCGTCTGGCCGCATACCCAAAGGCACATACTCAATGAACCAAGTTGGCGAGAGGTTCATCGATGAGCGGCACACACTGAATCCATTCGTCGCAGCTCACTGAAGCGTCGGATCGCTGTCCTTGAAGAACACGTGCGAAGTGATTTCGATTCTATTCAGCACGGAAGAAATGTCAAAGGTTCCTTTAATTTTACATTCGGATAGTACAAATCACCCATCATGAAAGCGGCTGGTCGTAATGCAGCCGGGCTTCTGTCCCGCTGCACTGGTGTTACTGCACGCTGCTTTCCACTTTTCCACAGCACGCGCTGCGCCGTTTATCGGCGTCGCTGTATAAAGTTCGAGCTCGGCGGGGGTTTGATTCCGCCGAGCAGAGGATAAATTAAAAGGTTCTTTTTGTCATCATAGAGCGGGGCATTCCCAGTGGCACTTACCTATAGTTACCGAAGTTGGCGTTAAAGATGTTCATTGAACAGCGGCACACACCTAATGGCGCGTACCCAGTGACTCAAGTCAGCATCAAAGAGGTTCGTTCGAAACTAACACAGGCCGAGTGGCCCATACCCAGTACTCCAAGTCAGCGTGAAAGAGATTCATTGAAGAGCGATACCCAGTCCCGCATCCCCAGTGACCCATGTCGGCGTCAAAGAGGTTCGTTGAAGAACGGCACATAGATACACAGTGCCACATATCCAGTGACCCAAGTTGGCATCAAAAAGGTTCATTCGAAACTAACGCAGGCCGAGTGACCCATACCCGGCACTACAAGTCAGCGTGAAAGAGATTCATTGAAGAGCGGTACTTGCCGATGCCACATACCCAGTCCCGCTCCCCCAGTGACCCATGTCGGCGTCAAAGAGGTTCGTTGAAGAGCGGCACATAGATACACCGTCCCACATATCCAGTGACCCAAGGTGGCATCAAAAAGGTTCATTCGAAACTAACACAGGCCGAGTGACCCAGACCCGGCACTACAAGTCAGCGTGAAAGAAATTCATTGAAGAGCGGTACTTGCCGATGCACATACCCAGTCCCGCACCCCCAGTGACCCATGTCGGCGTCAAAGAGGTTCGTTGAAGAGCGGCACATAGATACACAGTGCCACATATCCAGTGACCCAAGTTGGCATCAAAAAGGTTCATTCGAAACTAACACAGGCCGAGTGACCCATACCCGGCACTACAAGTCAGCGTGAAAGAGATTCATTGAAGAGCGGTACTTGCCGATGCCACATACCCAGTCCCGCACCCCCAGTGACCCATGTCGGCGTCAAAGAGGTTCGTTGAAGAGCGGCACATAGATACACAGTGCCACATATCCAGTGACCCAAGGTGGCATCAAAGATGTTCATTCGAAACTAACACGGGCCGAGTGACCCATACCCGGCACTACAAGTCAGCGTGAAAGAGATTCACTGAAGAGCGGTACTTGCCGACGCCACATACCCAGTCCCGCACCCCCAGTGACCCATGTCGGCGTCAAAAAGGTTCGTTGCAGAGCGGCACATAGATACACAGTGCCACATATCCAGTGACCCAAGTTGGCACCAAAAAGGTTCATTCGAAACTAACACAGGCCGAGTGACCCATACCCGGCACTACAAGTCAGCGTGAAAGAGATTCATTGAAGAGCGGTACTTGCCGATGCCACATACCCAGTCCCGCACCCCCAGTGACCCATGTAGGCGTCAAAGAGGTTCGTTGAAGAGCGGCGCCTAGATACACAGTGCCACATATCCAGTGACCCAAGGTGGCATCAAAAAGGTTCATTCGAAACTAACACAGGCCGACTGACCCATACCCGGCACTAGAAGTCAGCGTGAAAGAGATTCATTGAAGAGCGGTACTTGCCGATGCCACATACCCAGTCCCGCACCCCCAGTGACCCATGTCGGCGTCAAAGAGGTTCGTTGAAGAGCGGCACATAGATACACAGTGCCACATATCCAGTGACGCAAGGTGGCATCAAAAATGTTCATTCGAAACTAACACAGGCCGATTGACCCATACCCGGCACTACAAGTCAGTGTGAAAGAGATTCATTGAAGAGCGGTACTTGCCGATGCCACATACCCAGTCCCGCACCCCCAGTGGCCCATGTCGGCGTCAAAGAGGTTCGTTGAAGCGCGGCACATAGATACACAGTGCCACATATCCAGTGACGCAAGGTGGCATCAAAAATGTTCATTCGAAACTAACACAGGCCCATTTACCCATACCCGGCACTACAAGTCAGTGTGAAAGAGATTCATTGAAGAGCGGTACTTGCCGATGCCACATACCCAGTCCCGCACCCCCAGTGGCCCATGTCGGCGTCAAAGAGGTTCGTTGAAGCGCGGCACATAGATACACAGTGCCACATATCCAGTGACCCAAGGTGGCATCAAAAAGGTTCATTCGAAACTAACACAGGCCGAGTGGCGCATACCCGGTACTCCAAGTCAGCGTGAACGGTATTCATTGAAGAGCTTGACATGCCCATGCCACATACCCAGTCCCACACCCCCGGTGACCCATGTTGGCGTCAAAGAGGTTCGTTGAAGAACGGCACATAGATACACAGTGCCACATATCCAGTGACCCAAGGTGGCATCAAAGATGTTCATTCGAAAGTAACACAGGCCGAGTGACCCATGCCCGGCACTACAAATCAGCGTGAAAGAGATTCATTGAAGAGCGTTACTTGCCGATGCCACATACCCAGTCCCGCACCCCCAGTGACCCATGTCGGCGTCAAAGAGGTTCGTTGAAGAGCGGCACATAGATACACAGTACCACATATCCAGTGACCCAAGTTGGCATCAAAAAGGTTCATTCGAAACTAACGCAGGCCGCGTGACCCATACCCGGCACTACAAGTCAGCGTGAAAGAGATTCATTGAAGAGCGGTACTTGCCGATGCCACATACCCAGTCCCGCACCCCCAGTGACCCATGTCGGCGTCAAAGAGGTTCGTTGAAGAGCGGCACATAGATACACAGTGCCACATATCCAGTGACCCAAGGTGGCATCAAAGATGTTCATTCGAAACTAACACAGGCCGAGTGACCCATACCCGGCACTACAAGTCAGCGTGAAAGAGATTCATTGAAGAGCGGTACTTGCCGATGCCACATACCCAGTCCCGGACCCCCAGTGACCCATGTCGGCGTCAAAGAGGTTCGTTGAAGAGCGGCACATAGATACACAGTGCCACATATCCAGTGACGCAAGGTGGCATCAAAAATGTTCATTCGAAACTAACACAGGCCGATTGACCCATACCCGGCACTACAAGTCAGTGTGAAAGAGATTCATTGAAGAGCGGTACTTGCCGATGCCACATACCCAGTCCCGCACCCCCAGTGGCCCATGTCGGCGTCAAAGAGGTTCGTTGAAGCGCGGCACATAGATACACAGTGCCACATATCCAGTGACCCAATGTGGCATCAAAGATGTTCATTTGAAAGTAACACAGGCCGAGTGACCCATACCCGGCACTACAAGTCAGCGTGAAAGAGATTCATTGAAGAGCGGTACATGCCCATGCCACATACTCAGTCCCGCACCCCCAGTTACCCATGTCGGCGTCAAAGAGGTTCGTTGAAGAACGGCGCATACATACACAGTGCCACATATCCAGTGACCCAAGGTGGCATCAAAAAGGTTCATTCGAAACTAACACAGGCCGAGTGACCCATACCCGGCACTACAAGTCAGTGTGAACGAGATTAATTGAAGAGCGGTATTTGCCGATGCCACATACCCAGTCCCGCACCCCCAGTGACCCATGTCGGCGTCAAAGAGGTTCGTTGAAGAGCGGCACATAGATACACAGTGCCACATATCCAGTGACCCAAGTTGGTATCAAAAAGGTTCATTCGAAACTAACACAGGCCGAGTGGCCCATACCCGGTACTCCAAGTCAGCGTGAACGATATTCATTGAAGAGCTGTACATGCCCATGCCACATACCCAGTCCCACACCCCCGGTGACCCATGTTGGCGTCAAAGAGGTTCGTTGAAGAACGGCACATAGATACACAGTGCCACATATCCAGTGACCCAAGGTGGCATCAAAGATGTTCATTCGAAACTAACACAGGCCGAGTCACCCATACCCGCCACTACAAGTCAGCGTGAAAGAGATTCATTGAAGAGCGGTACTTGCCGATGCCACATACCCAGTCCCGCACCCCCAGTGACCCATGTCGGCGTCAAAGAGGTTCGTTGAAGAGCGGCACATAGATACACAGTGCCACATATCCAGTGACCCAAGGTGGCATCAAAAATGTTCATTCGAAACTAACACAGGCCGATTGACCCATACCCGGCACTACAAGTCAGTGTGAAAGAGATTCATTGAAGAGCGGTACTTGCCGATGCCACATACCCAGTCCCGCACCCCCCGTGGCCCATGTCGGCGTCAAAGAGATTCGTTGAAGCCCGGCACACAGATACACAGTGCCACATATCCAGTGACCCAAGTTGGTATCAAAAAGGTTCATTCGAAACTAACACAGGCCGAGTGGCGCATACCCGGTACTCCAAGGCAGCGTGAACGGTATTCATTGAAGAGCTTGACATGCCCATGCCACATACCCAGTCCCACACCCCCGGTGACCCATGTTGGCGTCAAAGAGGTTCGTTGAAGAACGGCACATAGATACACAGTGCCACATATCCAGTGACCCAAAGTGGCATCAAAGATGTTCATTCGAAACTAACACAGGCCGAGTGACCCAGACCCGGCACTACAAGTCAGCGTGAAAGAAATTCATTGAAGAGCGGTACTTGCCGATGCACATACCCAGTCCCGCACCCCCAGTGACCCATGTCGGCGTCAAAGAGGTTCGTTGAAGAGCGGCACATAGATACACAGTGCCACATATCCAGTGACCCAAGTTGGCATCAAAAAGGTTCATTCGAAACTAACACAGGCCGAGTGACCCATACCCGGCACTACAAGTCAGCGTGAAAGAGATTCATTGAAGAGCGGTACTTGCCGATGCCACATACCCAGTCCCGCACCCCCAGTGACCCATGTCGGCGTCAAAGAGGTTCGTTGAAGAGCGGCACATAGATACACAGTGCCACATATCCAGTGACCCAAGGTGGCATCAAAGATGTTCATTCGAAACTAACACGGGCCGAGTGACCCATACCCGGCACTACAAGTCAGCGTGAAAGAGATTCACTGAAGAGCGGTACTTGCCGACGCCACATACCCAGTCCCGCACCCCCAGTGACCCATGTCGGCGTCAAAAAGGTTCGTTGCAGAGCGGCACATAGATACACAGTGCCACATATCCAGTGACCCAAGTTGGCACCAAAAAGGTTCATTCGAAACTAACACAGGCCGAGTGACCCATACCCGGCACTACAAGTCAGCGTGAAAGAGATTCATTGAAGAGCGGTACTTGCCGATGCCACATACCCAGTCCCGCACCCCCAGTGACCCATGTAGGCGTCAAAGAGGTTCGTTGAAGAGCGGCGCCTAGATACACAGTGCCACATATCCAGTGACCCAAGGTGGCATCAAAAAGGTTCATTCGAAACTAACACAGGCCGACTGACCCATACCCGGCACTAGAAGTCAGCGTGAAAGAGATTCATTGAAGAGCGGTACTTGCCGATGCCACATACCCAGTCCCGCACCCCCAGTGACCCATGTCGGCGTCAAAGAGGTTCGTTGAAGAGCGGCACATAGATACACAGTGCCACATATCCAGTGACGCAAGGTGGCATCAAAAATGTTCATTCGAAACTAACACAGGCCGATTGACCCATACCCGGCACTACAAGTCAGTGTGAAAGAGATTCATTGAAGAGCGGTACTTGCCGATGCCACATACCCAGTCCCGCACCCCCAGTGGCCCATGTCGGCGTCAAAGAGGTTCGTTGAAGCGCGGCACATAGATACACAGTGCCACATATCCAGTGACGCAAGGTGGCATCAAAAATGTTCATTCGAAACTAACACAGGCCCATTTACCCATACCCGGCACTACAAGTCAGTGTGAAAGAGATTCATTGAAGAGCGGTACTTGCCGATGCCACATACCCAGTCCCGCACCCCCAGTGGCCCATGTCGGCGTCAAAGAGGTTCGTTGAAGCGCGGCACATAGATACACAGTGCCACATATCCAGTGACCCAAGGTGGCATCAAAAAGGTTCATTCGAAACTAACACAGGCCGAGTCACCCATACCCGGCACTACAAGTGAGCGTGAAAGAGATTCATTGAAGAGCGGTACTTGCCGATGCCACATACCCAGTCCCGCACCCCCAGTGACCCATGTCGGCGTCAAGGAGGTTCGTTGAAGAGCGGCACTTAGATACACAGTGCCACATATCCAGTGACCCAAGGTGGCATCAAAGATGTTCATTCGAAACTAACACAGGCCGAGTGACCACTACCCGGCACTACAAGTCAGCGTGAACGATATTCATTGAAGAGCGGTACATGCCCATGCCACATAACCAGTCCCGCACCCCCGATGACCCATGTCGGCGTCAAAGAGGTTCGTTGAAGAGCGGCACATTGATACACAGTGCCACATATCCAGTGACCCAAGTTGGTATCAAAAAGGTTCATTCGAAACTAACACAGGCCGAGTGGCGCATACCCGGTACTCCAAGTCAGCGTGAACGGTATTCATTGAAGAGCTTGACATGCCCATGCCACATACCCAGTCCCACACCCCCGGTGACCCATGTTGGCGTCAAAGAGGTTCGTTGAAGAACGGCACATAGATACACAGTGCCACATATCCAGTGACCCAAGGTGGCATCAAAGATGTTCATTCGAAAGTAACACAGGCCGAGTGACCCATGCCCGGCACTACAAATCAGCGTGAAAGAGATTCATTGAAGAGCGTTACTTGCCGATGCCACATACCCAGTCCCGCACCCCCAGTGACCCATGTCGGCGTCAAAGAGGTTCGTTGAAGAGCGGCACATAGATACACAGTACCACATATCCAGTGACCCAAGTTGGCATCAAAAAGGTTCATTCGAAACTAACGCAGGCCGCGTGACCCATACCCGGCACTACAAGTCAGCGTGAAAGAGATTCATTGAAGAGCGGTACTTGCCGATGCCACATACCCAGTCCCGCACCCCCAGTGACCCATGTCGGCGTCAAAGAGGTTCGTTGAAGAGCGGCACATAGATACACAGTGCCACATATCCAGTGACCCAAGGTGGCATCAAAGATGTTCATTCGAAACTAACACAGGCCGAGTGACCCATACCCGGCACTACAAGTCAGCGTGAAAGAGATTCATTGAAGAGCGGTACTTGCCGATGCCACATACCCAGTCCCGGACCCCCAGTGACCCATGTCGGCGTCAAAGAGGTTCGTTGAAGAGCGGCACATAGATACACAGTGCCACATATCCAGTGACGCAAGGTGGCATCAAAAATGTTCATTCGAAACTAACACAGGCCGATTGACCCATACCCGGCACTACAAGTCAGTGTGAAAAAGATTCATTGAAGAGCGGTACTTGCCGATGCCACATACCCAGTCCCGCACCCCCAGTGGCCCATGTCGGCGTCAAAGAGGTTCGTTGAAGCGCGGCACATAGATACACAGTGCCACATATCCAGTGACCCAATGTGGCATCAAAGATGTTCATTTGAAAGTAACACAGGCCGAGTGACCCATCCCCGGCACTACAAGTCAGCGTGAAAGAGATTCATTGAAGAGCGGTACATGCCCATGCCACATACCCAGTCCCGCACCCCCAGTTACCCATGTCGGCGTCAAAGAGGTTCGTTGAAGAACGGCGCATACATACACAGTGCCACATATCCAGTGACCCAAGGTGGCATCAAAAGGTTCATTCGAAACTAACACAGGCCGAGTGACCCATACCCGGCACTACAAGTCAGTGTGAACGAGATTAATTGAAGAGCGGTATTTGCCGATGCCACATACCCAGTCCCGCACCCCCAGTGACCCATGTCGGCGTCAAAGAGGTTCGTTGAAGAGCGGCACATAGATACACAGTGCCACATATCCAGTGACCCAAAGTGGCATCAAAGATGTTCATTCGAAACTAACACAGGCCGAGTGACCCATACCCGGCACTACAAGTCAGCGTGAACGATATTCATTGAAGAGCGGTACATGCCCATGCCACATAACCAGTCCTGCACCCCCGATGACCCATGTCGGCGTCAAAGAGGTTCGTTGAAGAGCGGCACATAGATACACAGTGCCACATATCCAGTGACCCAAGTTGGTATCAAAAAGGTTCATTCGAAACTAACACAGGCCGAGTGGCCCATACCCGGTACTCCAAGTCAGCGTGAACGATATTCATTGAAGAGCTGTACATGCCCATGCCACATACCCAGTCCCACACCCCCGGTGACCCATGTTGGCGTCAAAGAGGTTCGTTGAAGAACGGCACATAGATACACAGTGCCACATATCCAGTGACCCAAGGTGGCATCAAAGATGTTCATTCGAAACTAACACAGGCCGAGTCACCCATACCCGCCACTACAAGTCAGCGTGAAAGAGATTCATTGAAGAGCGGTACTTGCCGATGCCACATACCCAGTCCCGCACCCCCAGTGACCCATGTCGGCGTCAAAGAGGTTCGTTGAAGAGCGGCACATAGATACACAGTGCCACATATCCAGTGACCCAAGGTGGCATCAAAAATGTTCATTCGAAACTAACACAGGCCGATTGACCCATACCCGGCACTACAAGTCAGTGTGAAAGAGATTCATTGAAGAGCGGTACTTGCCGATGCCACATACCCAGTCCCGCACCCCCCGTGGCCCATGTCGGCGTCAAAGAGATTCGTTGAAGCCCGGCACACAGATACACAGTGCCACATATCCAGTGACCCAAGTTGGTATCAAAAAGGTTCATTCGAAACTAACACAGGCCGAGTGGCGCATACCCGGTACTCCAAGGCAGCGTGAACGGTATTCATTGAAGAGCTTGACATGCCCATGCCACATACCCAGTCCCACACCCCCGGTGACCCATGTTGGCGTCAAAGAGGTTCGTTGAAGAACGGCACATAGATACACAGTGCCACATATCCAGTGACCCAAGGTGGCATCAAAGATGTTCATTCGAAACTAACACAGGCCGAGTGACCCATACCCGGCACTACAAGTCAGCGTGAAAGAGATTCATTGAAGAGCGGTACTTGCCGATGCCACATACCCAGTCCCGCACCCCCAGTGACCCATGTCGGCGTCAAAGAGGTTCGTTGAAGCGCGGCACATAGATACACAGTGCCACATATCCAGTGACCCAATGTGGCATCAAAGATGTTCATTCGAAAGTAACACAGGCCGAGTGACCCATACCCGGCACTACAAGTCAGCGTGAAAGAGATTCATTGAAGAGCGGTACATGCCCATGCCACATACCCAGTCCCGCACCCCCAGTTACCCATGTCGGCGTCAAAGAGGTTCATTGAAGAACGGCGCATAGATACACAGTGCCACATATCCAGTGACCCAAGGTGGCATCAAAAAGGTTCATTCGAAACTAACACAGGCCGAGTGACCCATACCCGGCACTACAAGTCAGCGTGAAAGATATTCATTGAAGAGCGGTACTTGCCGATGCCACATACCCAGTCCCACACCCCCAGTAACCCATGTCGGCGTCAAAGAGGTTCGTTGAAGAGCGGCACATAGATACACAGTGCCACATATCCAGTGACGCAAGGTGGCATCAAAAATGTTCATTCGAAACTAACACAGGCCGATTGACCCATACCCGGCACTACAAGTCAGTGTGAAAGAGATTCATTGAAGAGCGGTACTTGCCGATGCCACATACCCAGTCCCGCACCCCCAGTGGCCCATGTCGGCGTCAAAGAGGTTCGTTGAAGCGCGGCACATAGATACACAGTGCCACATATCCAGTGACCCAATGTGGCATCAAAGATGTTCATTCGAAAGTAACACAGGCCGAGTGACCCATACCCGGCACTACAAGTCAGCGTGAAAGAGATTCATTGAAGAGCGGTACATGCCCATGCCACATACCCAGTCCCGCACCCCCAGTTACCCATGTCGGCGTCAAAGAGGTTCATTGAAGAACGGCGCATAGATACACAGTGCCACATATCCAGTGACCCAAGGTGGCATCAAAAAGGTTCATTCGAAACTAACACAGGCCGAGTGACCCATACCCGGCACTACAAGTCAGCGTGAACGAGATTAATTGAAGAGCGGTATTTGCCGATGCCACATACCCAGTCCCGCACCCCCAGTGACCCATGTCGGCGTCAAAGAGGTTCGTTGAAGAGCGGCACATAGATACACAGTGCCACATATCCAGTGACCCAAGGTGGCATCAAAAAGGTTCATTCGAAACTAACACAGGCCGAGTGACCCATACCCGGCACTACAAGTCAGCGTGAACGAGATTAATTGAAGAGCGGTATTTGCCCATGCCACATAACCAGTCCTGCACCCCCGATGACCCATGTCGGCGTCAAAGAGGTTCGTTGAAGAGCGGCACATTGATACACAGTGCCACATATCCAGTGACCCAAGTTGGTATCAAAAAGGTTCATTCGAAACTAACACAGGCCGAGTGGCGCATACCCGGTACTCCAAGGCAGCGTGAACGGTATTCATTGAAGAGCTTGACATGCCCATGCCACATACCCAGTCCCACACCCCCGGTGACCCATGTTGGCGTCAAAGAGGTTCGTTGAAGAACGGCACATAGATACACAGTGCCACATATCCAGTGACCCAAGGTGGCATCAAAGATGTTCATTCGAAACTAACACAGGCCGAGTGACCCATACCCGGCACTACAAGTCAGCGTGAAAGAGATTCATTGAAGAGCGGTACTTGCCGATGCCACATACCCAGTCCCGCACCCCCAGTGGCCCATGTCGGCGTCAAAGAGGTTCGTTGAAGCGCGGCACATAGATACACAGTGCCACATATCCAGTGACCCAAGGTGGCATCAAAGATGTTCATTCGAAACTAACACAGGCCGAGTGGCCCATACCCGGTACTCCAAGTCAGCGTGAACGATATTCATTGAAGAGCTGTACATGCCCATGCCACATACCCAGTCCCACACCCCCGGTGACCCATGTTGGCGTCAAAGAGGTTCGTTGAAGAACGGCACATAGATACACAGTGCCACATATCCAGTGACCCAAGGTGGCATCAAAGATGTTCATTCGAAACTAACACAGGCCGAGTCACCCATACCCGGCACTACAAGTCAGCGTGAAAGAGATTCATTGAAGAGCGGTACTTGCCGATGCCACATACCCAGTCCCGCAGCCCCAGTGACCCATGTCGGCGTCAAAGAGGTTCGTTGAAGAGCGGCACATAGATACACAGTGCCACATATCCAGTGACCCAAGGTGGCATCAAAAATGTTCATTCGAAACTAACACAGGCCGATTGACCCATACCCGGCACTACAAGTCAGTGTGAAAGAGATTCATTGAAGAGCGGTACTTGCCGATGCCACATACCCAGTCCCGCACCCCCCGTGGCCCATGTCGGCGTCAAAGAGATTCGTTGAAGCCCGGCACATAGATACACAGTGCCACATATCCAGTGACCCAAGGTGGCATCGAAGATGTTCATTCGAAAGTAACACAGGCCGAGTGACCCATACCCGGCACTACAAATCAGCGTGAAAGAGATTCATTGAAGAGCGTTACTTGCCGATGCCACATACCCAGTCCCGCACCCCCAGTGACCCATGTCGGCGTCAAAGAAGTTCGTTGAAGAGCGGCACATAGATAGACAGTGCCACATATCCAGTGACCCAAGTTGGCATCAAAAAGGTTCATTCGAAACTAACGCAGGCCGCGTGACCCATACCCGGCACTACAAGTCAGCGTGAAAGAGATTCATTGAAGAGCGGTACTTGCCGATGCCACATACCCAGTCCCACACCCCCAGTAACCCATGTCGGCGTCAAAGAGGTTCGTTGAAGAGCGGCACATAGATACACAGTGCCACATATCCAGTGACCCAAGGTGGCATCAAAGATGTTCATTCGAAAGTAACACAGGCCGAGTGACCCATACCCGGCACTACAAATCAGCGTGAGATTCATTGAAGAGCGTTACTTGCCGATGCCACATACCCAGTCCCGCACCCCCAGTGACCCATGTCGGCGTCAAAGAGGTTCGTTGAAGAGCGGCACATAGATACACAATGCCACATATCCAGTGACCCAAGTTGGCATCAAAAAGGTTCATTCGAAACTAACGCAGGCCGCGTGACCCATACCCGGCACTACAAGTCAGCGTGAAAGAGATTCATTGAAGAGCGGTACTTGCCGATGCCACATACCCAGTCCCACACCCCCAGTAACCCATGTCGGCGTCAAAGAGGTTCGTTGAAGAGCGGCACATAGATACACAGTGCCACATATCCAGTGAGGCAAGGTGGCATCAAAAATGTTCATTCGAAACTAACACAGGCCGATTGACCCATACCCGGCACTACAAGTCAGTGTGAAAGAGATTCATTGAAGAGCGGTACTTGCCGATGCCACATACCCAGTCCCGCACCCCCAGTTACCCATGTCGGCGTCAAAGAGGTTCATTGAAGAACGGCGCATAGATACACAGTGCCACATATCCAGTGACCCAAGGTGGCATCAAAAAGGTTCATTCGAAACTAACACAGGCCGAGTGACCCATACCCGGCACTACAAGTCAGCGTGAACGAGATTAATTGAAGAGCGGTATTTGCCGATGCCACATACCCAGTCCCGCACCCCCAGTGACCCATGTCGGCGTCAAAGAGGTTCGTTGAAGAGCGGCACATAGATACACAGTGCCACATATCCAGTGACCCAAGGTGGCATCAAAGATGTTCATTCGAAACTAACACAGGCCGAGTGACCCATACCCGGCACTACAAGTCAGCGTGAACAATATTCATTGAGGAGCGGTACATGCCCATGCCACATAACCAGTCCTGCACCCCCGATGACCCATGTCGGCGTCAAAGAGGTTCGTTGAAGAGCGGCACATTGATACACAGTGCCACATATCCAGTGACCCAAGTTGGTATCAAAAAGGTTCATTCGAAACTAACACAGGCCGAGTGGCGCATACCCGGTACTCCAAGTCAGCGTGAACGGTATTCATTGAAGAGCTTGACATGCCTATGCCACATACCCAGTCCCACACCCCCGGTGACCCATGTTGGCGTCAAAGAGGTTCATTGAAGAACGGCACATAGATACACAGTGCCACATATCCAGTGACCCAAGGTGGCATCAAAGATGTTCATTCGAAACTAACACAGGCCGAGTGACCCATACCCGGCACTACAAGTCAGCGTGGAAGAGATTCATTGAAGAGCGGTACTTGCCGATGCCACATACCCAGTCCCGCACCCCCAGTGACCCATGTCGGCGTCAAAGAGGTTCGTTGAAGCGCGGCACATAGATACACAGTGCCACATATCCAGTGACCCAATGTGGCATCAAAGATGTTCATTCGAAAGTAACACAGGCCGAGTGACCCATACCCGGCACTACAAGTCAGCGTGAAAGAGATTCATTGAAGAGCGGTACATGCCCATGCCACATACCCAGTCCCGCACCCCCAGTTACCCATGTCGGCGTCAAAGAGGTTCATTGAAGAACGGCGCATAGATACACAGTGCCACATATCCAGTGACCCAATGTGGCATCAAAAAGGTTCATTCGAAACTAACACAGGCCGAGTGAACCATACCCGGCACTACAGGTCAGCGTGAACGAGATTAATTGAAGAGCGGTATTTGCCGATGCCACATACGCAGTCCCGCACCCCCAGTGACCCATGTCGGCGTCAAAGAGGTTCGTTGAAGAGCGGCACATAGATACACAGTGCCACATATCCAGTGACCCAAGGTGGCATCAAAGATGTTCATTCGAAACTAACACAGGCCGAGTGACCCATACCCGGCACTACAAGTCAGCGTGAACGATATTCATTGAGGAGCGGTACATGCCCATGCCACATAACCAGTCCTGCACCCCCGATGACCCATGTCGGCGTCAAAGAGGTTCGTTGAAGAGCGGCACATAGATACACAGTGCCACATATCCAGTGACCCAAGTTGGTATCAAAAAGGTTCATTCGAAACTAACACAGGCCGAGACCCATACCCGGCTCTACAAGTCAGCGTGAAAGAGATTCATTGAAGAGCGGTACATGCCCATGCCACATACCCAGTCCCGCACCCCCAGTTACCCATGTCGGCGTCAAAGAGGTTCGTTGAAGAACGGCGCATAGATACACAGTGCCACATATCCAGTGACCCAAGGTGGCATCAAAAAGGTTCATTCGAAACTAACACAGGCCGAGTGACCCATACCCGGCACTACAAGTCAGCGTGAACGAGATTAATTGAAGAGCGGTATTTGCCGATGCCACATACCCAGTCCCGCACCCCCAGTGACCCATGTCGGCGTCAAAGAGGTTCGTTGAAGAGCGGCACATAGATACACAGTGCCACATATCCAGTGACCCAAGGTGGCATGAAAGATGTTCATTCGAAACTAACACAGGCCGAGTGACCCATACCCGGCACTACAAGTCAGCGTGAACGATATTCATTGAAGAGCGGTACATGCCCATGCCACATAACCAGTCCTGCACCCCCGATGACCCATGTCGGCGTCAAAGAGGTTCGTTGAAGAGCGGCACATAGATACACAGTACCACATATCCAGTGACCCAAGTTGGTATCAAAAAGGTTCATTCGAAACTAACACAGGCCGAGTGGCCCATACCCGGTACTCCAAGTCAGCGTGAACGATATTCATTGAAGAGCTGTACATGCCCATGCCACATACCCAGTCCCACACCCCCGGTGACCCATGTTGGCGTCAAAGAGGTTCGTTGAAGAACGGCACATAGATACACAGTGCCACATATCCAGTGACCCAAGGTGGCATCAAAGATGTTCATTCGAAACTAACACAGGCCGATTGACCCATACCCGGCACTACAAGTCAGTGTGAAAGAGATTCATTGAAGAGCGGTACTTGCCGATGCCACATACCCAGTCCCGCACCCCCAGTGGCCCATGTCGGCGTCAAAGAGGTTCGTTGAAGCGCGGCACATAGATACACAGTGCCACATATCCAGTGACGCAAGGTGGCATCAAAAATGTTCATTCGAAACTAACACAGGCCCATTTACCCATACCCGGCACTACAAGTCAGTGTGAAAGAGATTCATTGAAGAGCGGTACTTGCCGATGCCACATACCCAGTCCCGCACCCCCAGTGGCCCATGTCGGCGTCAAAGAGGTTCGTTGAAGCGCGGCACATAGATACACAGTGCCACATATCCAGTGACCCAAGGTGGCATCAAAAAGGTTCATTCGAAACTAACACAGGCCGAGTCACCCATACCCGGCACTACAAGTGAGCGTGAAAGAGATTCATTGAAGAGCGGTACTTGCCGATGCCACATACCCAGTCCCGCACCCCCAGTGACCCATGTCGGCGTCAAGGAGGTTCGTTGAAGAGCGGCACTTAGATACACAGTGCCACATATCCAGTGACCCAAGGTGGCATCAAAGATGTTCATTCGAAACTAACACAGGCCGAGTGACCACTACCCGGCACTACAAGTCAGCGTGAACGATATTCATTGAAGAGCGGTACATGCCCATGCCACATAACCAGTCCCGCACCCCCGATGACCCATGTCGGCGTCAAAGAGGTTCGTTGAAGAGCGGCACATTGATACACAGTGCCACATATCCAGTGACCCAAGTTGGTATCAAAAAGGTTCATTCGAAACTAACACAGGCCGAGTGGCGCATACCCGGTACTCCAAGTCAGCGTGAACGGTATTCATTGAAGAGCTTGACATGCCCATGCCACATACCCAGTCCCACACCCCCGGTGACCCATGTTGGCGTCAAAGAGGTTCGTTGAAGAACGGCACATAGATACACAGTGCCACATATCCAGTGACCCAAGGTGGCATCAAAGATGTTCATTCGAAAGTAACACAGGCCGAGTGACCCATGCCCGGCACTACAAATCAGCGTGAAAGAGATTCATTGAAGAGCGTTACTTGCCGATGCCACATACCCAGTCCCGCACCCCCAGTGACCCATGTCGGCGTCAAAGAGGTTCGTTGAAGAGCGGCACATAGATACACAGTACCACATATCCAGTGACCCAAGTTGGCATCAAAAAGGTTCATTCGAAACTAACGCAGGCCGCGTGACCCATACCCGGCACTACAAGTCAGCGTGAAAGAGATTCATTGAAGAGCGGTACTTGCCGATGCCACATACCCAGTCCCGCACCCCCAGTGACCCATGTCGGCGTCAAAGAGGTTCGTTGAAGAGCGGCACATAGATACACAGTGCCACATATCCAGTGACCCAAGGTGGCATCAAAGATGTTCATTCGAAACTAACACAGGCCGAGTGACCCATACCCGGCACTACAAGTCAGCGTGAAAGAGATTCATTGAAGAGCGGTACTTGCCGATGCCACATACCCAGTCCCGGACCCCCAGTGACCCATGTCGGCGTCAAAGAGGTTCGTTGAAGAGCGGCACATAGATACACAGTGCCACATATCCAGTGACGCAAGGTGGCATCAAAAATGTTCATTCGAAACTAACACAGGCCGATTGACCCATACCCGGCTTTACAAGTCAGTGTGAAAAAGATTCATTGAAGAGCGGTACTTGCCGATGCCACATACCCAGTCCCGCACCCCCAGTGGCCCATGTCGGCGTCAAAGAGGTTCGTTGAAGCGCGGCACATAGATACACAGTGCCACATATCCAGTGACCCAATGTGGCATCAAAGGTGTTCATTTGAAAGTAACACAGGCCGAGTGACCCATCCCCGGCACTACAAGTCAGCGTGAAAGAGATTCATTGAAGAGCGGTACATGCCCATGCCACATACCCAGTCCCGCACCCCCAGTTACCCATGTCGGCGTCAACGAGGTTCGTTGAAGAACGGCGCATACATACACAGTGCCACATATCCAGTGACCCAAGGTGGCATCAAAAGGTTCATTCGAAACTAACACAGGCCGAGTGACCCATACCCGGCACTACAAGTCAGTGTGAACGAGATTAATTGAAGAGCGGTATTTGCCGATGCCACATACCCAGTCCCGCACCCCCAGTGACCCATGTCGGCGTCAAAGAGGTTCGTTGAAGAGCGGCACATAGATACACAGTGCCACATATCCAGTGACCCAAAGTGGCATCAAAGATGTTCATTCGAAACTAACACAGGCCGAGTGACCCATACCCGGCACTACAAGTCAGCGTGAACGATATTCATTGAAGAGCGGTACATGCCCATGCCACATAACCAGTCCTGCACCCCCGATGACCCATGTCGGCGTCAAAGAGGTTCGTTGAAGAGCGGCACATAGATACACAGTGCCACATATCCAGTGACCCAAGTTGGTATCAAAAAGGTTCATTCGAAACTAACACAGGCCGAGTGGCCCATACCCGGTACTCCAAGTCAGCGTGAACGATATTCATTGAAGAGCTGTACATGCCCATGCCACATACCCAGTCCCACACCCCCGGTGACCCATGTTGGCGTCAAAGAGGTTCGTTGAAGAACGGCACATAGATACACAGTGCCACATATCCAGTGACCCAAGGTGGCATCAAAGATGTTCATTCGAAACTAACACAGGCCGAGTCACCCATACCCGCCACTACAAGTCAGCGTGAAAGAGATTCATTGAAGAGCGGTACTTGCCGATGCCACATACCCAGTCCCGCACCCCCAGTGACCCATGTCGGCGTCAAAGAGGTTCGTTGAAGAGCGGCACATAGATACACAGTGCCACATATCCAGTGACCCAAGGTGGCATCAAAAATGTTCATTCGAAACTAACACAGGCCGATTGACCCATACCCGGCACTACAAGTCAGTGTGAAAGAGATTCATTGAAGAGCGGTACTTGCCGATGCCACATACCCAGTCCCGCACCCCCCGTGGCCCATGTCGGCGTCAAAGAGATTCGTTGAAGCCCGGCACACAGATACACAGTGCCACATATCCAGTGACCCAAGTTGGTATCAAAAAGGTTCATTCGAAACTAACACAGGCCGAGTGGCGCATACCCGGTACTCCAAGGCAGCGTGAACGGTATTCATTGAAGAGCTTGACATGCCCATGCCACATACCCAGTCCCACACCCCCGGTGACCCATGTTGGCGTCAAAGAGGTTCGTTGAAGAACGGCACATAGATACACAGTGCCACATATCCAGTGACCCAAGGTGGCATCAAAGATGTTCATTCGAAACTAACACAGGCCGAGTGACCCATACCCGGCACTACAAGTCAGCGTGAAAGAGATTCATTGAAGAGCGGTACTTGCCGATGCCACATACCCAGTCCCGCACCCCCAGTGACCCATGTCGGCGTCAAAGAGGTTCGTTGAAGCGCGGCACATAGATACACAGTGCCACATATCCAGTGACCCAATGTGGCATCAAAGATGTTCATTCGAAAGTAACACAGGCCGAGTGACCCATACCCGGCACTACAAGTCAGCGTGAAAGAGATTCATTGAAGAGCGGTACATGCCCATGCCACATACCCAGTCCCGCACCCCCAGTTACCCATGTCGGCGTCAAAGAGGTTCATTGAAGAACGGCGCATAGATACACAGTGCCACATATCCAGTGACCCAAGGTGGCATCAAAAAGGTTCATTCGAAACTAACACAGGCCGAGTGACCCATACCCGGCACTACAAGTCAGCGTGAAAGAGATTCATTGAAGAGCGGTACTTGCCGATGCCACATACCCAGTCCCACACCCCCAGTAACCCATGTCGGCGTCAAAGAGGTTCGTTGAAGAGCGGCACATAGATACACAGTGCCACATATCGAGTGACGCAAGGTGGCATCAAAAATGTTCATTCGAAACTAACACAGGCCGATTGACCCATACCCGGCACTACAAGTCAGTGTGAAAGAGATTCATTGAAGAGCGGTACTTGCCGATGCCACATACCCAGTCCCGCACCCCCAGTGGCCCATGTCGGCGTCAAAGAGGTTCGTTGAAGCGCGGCACATAGATACACAGTGCCACATATCCAGTGACCCAATGTGGCATCAAAGATGTTCATTCGAAAGTAACACAGGCCGAGTGACCCATACCCGGCACTACAAGTCAGCGTGAAAGAGATTCATTGAAGAGCGGTACATGCCCATGCCACATACCCAGTCCCGCACCCCCAGTTACCCATGTCGGCGTCAAAGAGGTTCATTGAAGAACGGCGCATAGATACACAGTGCCACATATCCAGTGACCCAAGGTGGCATCAAAAAGGTTCATTCGAAACTAACACAGGCCGAGTGACCCATACCCGGCACTACAAGTCAGCGTGAACGAGATTAATTGAAGAGCGGTATTTGCCGATGCCACATACCCAGTCCCGCACCCCCAGTGACCCATGTCGGCGTCAAAGAGGTTCGTTGAAGAGCGGCACATAGATACACAGTGCCACATATCCAGTGACCCAAGGTGGCATCAAAAAGGTTCATTCGAAACTAACACAGGCCGAGTGACCCATACCCGGCACTACAAGTCAGCGTGAACGAGATTAATTGAAGAGCGGTATTTGCCCATGCCACATAACCAGTCCTGCACCCCCGATGACCCATGTCGGCGTCAAAGAGGTTCGTTGAAGAGCGGCACATTGATACACAGTGCCACATATCCAGTGACCCAAGTTGGTATCAAAAAGGTTCATTCGAAACTAACACAGGCCGAGTGGCGCATACCCGGTACTCCAAGGCAGCGTGAACGGTATTCATTGAAGAGCTTGACATGCCCATGCCACATACCCAGTCCCACACCCCCGGTGACCCATGTTGGCGTCAAAGAGGTTCGTTGAAGAACGGCACATAGGTACACAGTGCCACATATCCAGTGACCCAAGGTGGCATCAAAGATGTTCATTCGAAACTAACACAGGCCGAGTGACCCATACCCGGCACTACAAGTCAGCGTGAAAGAGATTCATTGAAGAGCGGTACTTGCCGATGCCACATACCCAGTCCCGCACCCCCAGTGGCCCATGTCGGCGTCAAAGAGGTTCGTTGAAGCGCGGCACATAGATACACAGTGCCACATATCCAGTGACCCAAGGTGGCATCAAAGATGTTCATTCGAAACTAACACAGGCCGAGTGACCCATACCCGGCACTACAAGTCAGCGTGAACGATATTCATTGAAGAGCGGTACATGCCCATGCCACATAACCAGTCCTGCACCCCCGATGACCCATGTCGGCGTCAAAGAGGTTCGTTGAAGAGCGGCACATAGATACACAGTGCCACATATCCAGTGACCCAAGTTGGTATCAAAAAGGTTCATTCGAAACTAACACAGGCCGAGTGGCCCATACCCGGTACTCCAAGTCAGCGTGAACGATATTCATTGAAGAGCTGTACATGCCCATGCCACATACCCAGTCCCACACCCCCGGTGACCCATGTTGGCGTCAAAGAGGTTCGTTGAAGAACGGCACATAGATACACAGTGCCACATATCCAGTGACCCAAGGTGGCATCAAAGATGTTCATTCGAAACTAACACAGGCCGAGTCACCCATACCCGGCACTACAAGTCAGCGTGAAAGAGATTCATTGAAGAGCGGTACTTGCCGATGCCACATACCCAGTCCCGCAGCCCCAGTGACCCATGTCGGCGTCAAAGAGGTTCGTTGAAGAGCGGCACATAGATACACAGTGCCACATATCCAGTGACCCAAGGTGGCATCAAAAATGTTCATTCGAAACTAACACAGGCCGATTGACCCATACCCGGCACTACAAGTCAGTGTGAAAGAGATTCATTGAAGAGCGGTACTTGCCGATGCCACATACCCAGTCCCGCACCCCCCGTGGCCCATGTCGGCGTCAAAGAGATTCGTTGAAGCCCGGCACATAGATACACAGTGCCACATATCCAGTGACCCAAGGTGGCATCGAAGATGTTCATTCGAAAGTAACACAGGCCGAGTGACCCATACCCGGCACTACAAATCAGCGTGAAAGAGATTCATTGAAGAGCGTTACTTGCCGATGCCACATACCCAGTCCCGCACCCCCAGTGACCCATGTCGGCGTCAAAGAAGTTCGTTGAAGAGCGGCACATAGATAGACAGTGCCACATATCCAGTGACCCAAGTTGGCATCAAAAAGGTTCATTCGAAACTAACGCAGGCCGCGTGACCCATACCCGGCACTACAAGTCAGCGTGAAAGAGATTCATTGAAGAGCGGTACTTGCCGATGCCACATACCCAGTCCCACACCCCCAGTAACCCATGTCGGCGTCAAAGAGGTTCGTTGAAGAGCGGCACATAGATACACAGTGCCACATATCCAGTGACCCAAGGTGGCATCAAAGATGTTCATTCGAAAGTAACACAGGCCGAGTGACCCATACCCGGCACTACAAATCAGCGTGAGATTCATTGAAGAGCGTTACTTGCCGATGCCACATACCCAGTCCCGCACCCCCAGTGACCCATGTCGGCGTCAAAGAGGTTCGTTGAAGAGCGGCACATAGATACACAATGCCACATATCCAGTGACCCAAGTTGGCATCAAAAAGGTTCATTCGAAACTAACGCAGGCCGCGTGACCCATACCCGGCACTACAAGTCAGCGTGAAAGAGATTCATTGAAGAGCGGTACTTGCCGATGCCACATACCCAGTCCCACACCCCCAGTAACCCATGTCGGCGTCAAAGAGGTTCGTTGAAGAGCGGCACATAGATACACAGTGCCACATATCCAGTGAGGCAAGGTGGCATCAAAGATGTTCATTCGAAAGTAACACAGGCCGAGTGACCCATACCCGGCACTACAAGTCAGCGTGAAAGAGATTCATTGAAGAGCGGTACATGCCCATGCCACATACCCAGTCCCGCACCCCCAGTTACCCATGTCGGTGTCAAAGAGGTTCATTGAAGAACGGCGCATAGATACACAGTGCCACATATCCAGTGACCCAATGTGGCATCAAAAAGGTTCATTCGAAACTAACACAGGCCGAGTGAACCATACCCGGCACTACAGGTCAGCGTGAACGAGATTAATTGAAGAGCGGTATTTGCCGATGCCACATACGCAGTCCCGCACCCCCAGTGACCCATGTCGGCGTCAAAGAGGTTCGTTGAAGAGCGGCACATAGATACACAGTGCCACATATCCAGTGACCCAAGGTGGCATCAAAGATGTTCATTCGAAACTAACACAGGCCGAGTGACCCATACCCGGCACTACAAGTCAGCGTGAACGATATTCATTGAGGAGCGGTACATGCCCATGCCACATAACCAGTCCTGCACCCCCGATGACCCATGTCGGCGTCAAAGAGGTTCGTTGAAGAGCGGCACATAGATACACAGTGCCACATATCCAGTGACCCAAGTTGGTATCAAAAAGGTTCATTCGAAACTAACACAGGCCGAGACCCATACCCGGCTCTACAAGTCAGCGTGAAAGAGATTCATTGAAGAGCGGTACATGCCCATGCCACATACCCAGTCCCGCACCCCCAGTTACCCATGTCGGCGTCAAAGAGGTTCGTTGAAGAACGGCGCATAGATACACAGTGCCACATATCCAGTGACCCAAGGTGGCATCAAAAAGGTTCATTCGAAACTAACACAGGCCGAGTGACCCATACCCGGCACTACAAGTCAGCGTGAACGAGATTAATTGAAGAGCGGTATTTGCCGATGCCACATACCCAGTCCCGCACCCCCAGTGACCCATGTCGGCGTCAAAGAGGTTCGTTGAAGAGCGGCACATAGATACACAGTGCCACATATCCAGTGACCCAAGGTGGCATGAAAGATGTTCATTCGAAACTAACACAGGCCGAGTGACCCATACCCGGCACTACAAGTCAGCGTGAACGATATTCATTGAAGAGCGGTACATGCCCATGCCACATAACCAGTCCTGCACCCCCGATGACCCATGTCGGCGTCAAAGAGGTTCGTTGAAGAGCGGCACATAGATACACAGTACCACATATCCAGTGACCCAAGTTGGTATCAAAAAGGTTCATTCGAAACTAACACAGGCCGAGTGGCCCATACCCGGTACTCCAAGTCAGCGTGAACGATATTCATTGAAGAGCTGTACATGCCCATGCCACATACCCAGTCCCACACCCCCGGTGACCCATGTTGGCGTCAAAGAGGTTCGTTGAAGAACGGCACATAGATACACAGTGCCACATATCCAGTGACCCAAGGTGGCATCAAAGATGTTCATTCGAAACTAACACAGGCCGATTGACCCATACCCGGCACTACAAGTCAGTGTGAAAGAGATTCATTGAAGAGCGGTACTTGCCGATGCCACATACCCAGTCCCGCACCCCCAGTGACCCATGTCGGCGTCAAAGAGGTTCGTTGAAGAGCGGCACATAGATACACAGTGCCACATATCCAGTGACCCAAGGTGGCATCAAAGATGTTCATTCGAAAGTAACACAGGCCGAGTGACCCATACCCGGCACTACAAGTCAGTGTGAAAGAGATTCATTGAAGAGCGGTACTTGCCGATGCCACATACCCAGTCCCGCACCCCGAGTGGCCCATGTCGGCGTCAAAGACGTTCGTTGAAGCGCGGCACATAGATACACAGTGCCACATATCCAGTGACCCAAGGTGGCATCAAAGATGTTCATTCGAAAGTAACACAGGCCGAGTGACCCATACCCGGCACTACAAATCAGCGTGAAAGAGATTCATTGAAGAGCGTTACTTGCCGATGCCACATACCCAGTCCCGCACCCCCAGTGAACCATATCGGCGTCAAAGAGGTTCGTTGAAGAGCGGCACATAGATAGACAGTGCCACATATCCAGTGACCCAAGTTGGCATCAAAAAGGTTCATTCGAAACTAACACAGGCCGAGTGACCCATACCCGGCACTACAAGTCAGCGTGAACGAGATTAATTGAAGAGCGGTATTTGCCGATGCCACATACCCAGTCCCGCACCCCCAGTGACCCATGTCGGCGTCAAAGAGGTTCGTTGAAGAGCGGCACATAGATACACAGTGCCACATATCCAGTGACCCAAGGTGGCATCAAAGATGTTCATTCGAAACTAACACAGGCCGAGTGACCCATACCCGGCACTACAAGTCAGCGTGAAAGAGATTCATTGAAGAGCGTTACTTGCCGATGCCACATACCCAGTCCCGCACCCCCAGTGACCCATGTCGGCGTCAAAGAGGTTCGTTGAAGAGCGGCACATAGATACACAGTGCCACATATCCAGTGACCCAAGGTGGCATGAAAGATGTTCATTCGAAACTAACACAGGCCGAGTGACCCATACCCGGCACTACAAGTCAGCGTGAACGATATTCATTGAAGAGCGGTACATGCCCATGCCACATAACCAGTCCTGCACCCCCGATGACCCATGTCGGCATCAAAGAGGTTCGTTGAAGAGCGGCACATAGATACACAGTACCACATATCCAGTGACCCAAGTTGGCATCAAAAAGGTTCATTCGAAACTAACACAGGCCGAGTGGCCCATACCCGGTACTCCAAGTCAGCGTGAACGATATTCATTGAAGAGCTGTACATGCCCATGCCACATACCCAGTCCCACACCCCCGGTGACCCATGTTGGCGTCAAAGAGGTTCGTTGAAGAACGGCACATAGATACACAGTGCCACATATCCAGTGACCCAAGGTGGCATGAAAGATGTTCATTCGAAACTAACACAGGCCGATTGACCCATACCCGGCACTACAAGTCAGTGTGAAAGAGATTCATTGAAGAGCGGTACTAGCCGATGCCACATACCCAGTCCCGCACCCCCAGTGACCCATGTCGGCGTCAAAGAGGTTCGTTGAAGAGCGGCACATAGATACACAGTGCCACATATCCAGTGACCCAAGGTGGCATCAAAAATGTTCATTCGAAACTAACACAGGCCGATTGACCCATACCCGGCACTACAAGTCAGTGTGAAAGAGATTCATTGAAGAGCGGTACTTGCCGATGCCACATACCCAGTCCCGCACCCCGAGTGGCCCATGTCGGCGTCAAAGATGTTCGTTGAAGCGCGGCACATAGATACACAGTGCCACATATCCAGTGACCCAAGGTGGCATCAAAGATGTTCATTCGAAAGTAACACAGGCCGAGTGACCCATACCCGGCACTACAAATCAGCGTGAAAGAGATTCATTGAAGAGCGTTACTTGCCGATGCCACATACCCAGTCCCGCACCCCCAGTGACCCATATCGGCGTCAAAGAGGTTCGTTGAAGAACGGCGCATAGATACACAGTGCCACATATCCAGTGACCCAAGGTGGCATCAAAAAGGTTCATTCGAAACTAACACAGGCCGAGTGACCCATACCCGGCACTACAAGTCAGCGTGAACGAGATTAATTGAAGAGCGGTATTTGCCGATGCCACATACCCAGTCCCGCACCCCCAGTGACCCATGTCGGCGTCAAAGAGGTTCGTTGAAGAGCGGCACATAGATACACAGTGCCACATATCCAGTGACCCAAGGTGGCATGAAAGATGTTCATTCGAAACTAACACAGGCCGAGTGACCCATACCCGGCACTACAAGTCAGCGTGAACGATATTCATTGAAGAGCGGTACATGCCCATGCCACATAACCAGTCCTGCACCCCCGATGACCCATGTCGGCGTCAAAGAGGTTCGTTGAAGAGCGGCACATAGATACACAGTACCACATATCCAGTGACCCAAGTTGGTATCAAAAAGGTTCATTCGAAACTAACACAGGCCGAGTGGCCCATACCCGGTACTCCAAGTCAGCGTGAACGATATTCATTGAAGAGCTGTACATGCCCATGCCACATACCCAGTCCCACACCCCCGGTGACCCATGTTGGCGTCAAAGAGGTTCGTTGAAGAACGGTACATAGATACACAGTGCCACATATCCAGTGACCCAAGGTGGCATCAAAGATGTTCATTCGAAACTAACACAGACCGATTGACCCATACCCGGCACTACAAGTCAGTGTGAAAGAGATTCATTGAAGAGCGGTACTTGCCGATGCCACATACCCAGTCCCGCACCCCCAGTGACCCATGTCGGCGTCAAAGAGGTTCGTTGAAGAGCGGCACATAGATACACAGTGCCACATATCCAGTGACCCAAGGTGGCATCAAAGATGTTCATTCGAAACTAACACAGGCCGAGTGACCCATACCCGGCACTACAAGTCAGCGTGAAAGAGATTCATTGAAGAGCGTTACTTGCCGATGCCACATACCCAGTCCCGCACCCCCAGTGACCCATGTCGGCGTCAAAGAGGTTCGTTGAAGAGCGGCACATAGATACACAGTGCCACATATCCAGTGACCCAAGGTGGCATGAAAGATGTTCATTCGAAACTAACACAGGCCGAGTGACCCATACCCGGCACTACAAGTCAGCGTGAACGATATTCATTGAAGAGCGGTACATGCCCATGCCACATACCCAGTCCCACACCCCCGGTGACCCATGTTGGCGTCAAAGAGGTTCGTTGAAGAACGGCACATAGATACACAGTGCCACATATCCAGTGACCCAAGGTGGCATGAAAGATGTTCATTCGAAACTAACACAGGCCGATTGACCCATACCCGGCACTACAAGTCAGTGTGAAAGAGATTCATTGAAGAGCGGTACTAGCCGATGCCACATACCCAGTCCCGCACCCCCAGTGACCCATGTCGGCGTCAAAGAGGTTCGTTGAAGAGCGGCACATAGATACACAGTGCCACATATCCAGTGACCCAAGGTGGCATCAAAAATGTTCATTCGAAACTAACACAGGCCGATTGACCCATACCCGGCACTACAAGTCAGTGTGAAAGAGATTCATTGAAGAGCGGTACTTGCCGATGCCACATACCCAGTCCCGCACCCCGAGTGGCCCATGTCGGCGTCAAAGACGTTCGTTGAAGCGCGGCACATAGATACACAGTGCCACATATCCAGTGACCCAAGGTGGCATCAAAGATGTTCATTCGAAAGTAACACAGGCCGAGTGACCCATACCCGGCACTACAAATCAGCGTGAAAGAGATTCATTGAAGAGCGTTACTTGCCGATGCCACATACCCAGTCCCGCACCCCCAGTGACCCATATCGGCGTCAAAGAGGTTCGTTGAAGAACGGCGCATAGATACACAGTGCCACATATCCAGTGACCCAAGGTGGCATCAAAAAGGTTCATTCGAAACTAACACAGGCCGAGTGACCCATACCCGGCACTACAAGTCAGCGTGAACGAGATTAATTGAAGAGCGGTATTTGCCGATGCCACATACCCAGTCCCGCACCCCCAGTGACCCATGTCGGCGTCAAAGAGGTTCGTTGAAGAGCGGCACATAGATACACAGTGCCACATATCCAGTGACCCAAGGTGGCATGAAAGATGTTCATTCGAAACTAACACAGGCCGAGTGACCCATACCCGGCACTACAAGTCAGCGTGAACGATATTCATTGAAGAGCGGTACATGCCCATGCCACATAACCAGTCCTGCACCCCCGATGACCCATGTCGGCGTCAAAGAGGTTCGTTGAAGAGCGGCACATAGATACACAGTACCACATATCCAGTGACCCAAGTTGGTATCAAAAAGGTTCATTCGAAACTAACACAGGCCGAGTGGCCCATACCCGGTACTCCAAGTCAGCGTGAACGATATTCATTGAAGAGCTGTACATGCCCATGCCACATACCCAGTCCCACACCCCCGGTGACCCATGTTGGCGTCAAAGAGGTTCGTTGAAGAACGGTACATAGATACACAGTGCCACATATCCAGTGACCCAAGGTGGCATCAAAGATGTTCATTCGAAACTAACACAGGCCGATTGACCCATACCCGGCACTACAAGTCAGTGTGAAAGAGATTCATTGAAGAGCGGTACTTGCCGATGCCACATACCCAGTCCCGCACCCCCAGTGACCCATGTCGGCGTCAAAGAGGTTCGTTGAAGAGCGGCACATAGATACACAGTGCCACATATCCAGTGACCCAAGGTGGCATCAAAGATGTTCATTCGAAAGTAACACAGGCCGAGTGACCCATACCCGGCACTACAAATCAGCGTGAAAGAGATTCATTGAAGAGCGTTACTTGCCGATGCCACATACCCAGTCCCGCACCCCCAGTGAACCATATCGGCGTCAAAGAGGTTCGTTGAAGAGCGGCACATAGATAGACAGTGCCACATATCCAGTGACCCAAGTTGGCATCAAAAAGGTTCATTCGAAACTAACACAGGCCGAGTGACCCATACCCGGCACTACAAGTCAGCGTGAACGAGATTAATTGAAGAGCGGTATTTGCCGATGCCACATACCCAGTCCCGCACCCCCAGTGACCCATGTCGGCGTCAAAGAGGTTCGTTGAAGAGCGGCACATAGATACACAGTGCCACATATCCAGTGACCCAAGGTGGCATCAAAGATGTTCATTCGAAACTAACACAGGCCGAGTGACCCATACCCGGCACTACAAGTCAGCGTGAAAGAGATTCATTGAAGAGCGTTACTTGCCGATGCCACATACCCATTCCCGCACCCCCAGTGACCCATGTCGGCGTCAAAGAGGTTCGTTGAAGAGCGGCACATAGATACACAGTGCCACATATCCAGTGACCCAAGGTGGCATGAAAGATGTTCATTCGAAACTAACACAGGCCGAGTGACCCATACCCGGCACTACAAGTCAGCGTGAACGATATTCATTGAAGAGCGGTACATGCCCATGCCACATAACCAGTCCTGCACCCCCGATGACCCATGTCGGCGTCAAAGAGGTTCGTTGAAGAGCGGCACATAGATACACAGTACCACATATCCAGTGACCCAAGTTGGCATCAAAAAGGTTCATTCGAAACTAACACAGGCCGAGTGGCCCATACCCGGTACTCCAAGTCAGCGTGAACGATATTCATTGAAGAGCTGTACATGCCCATGCCACATACCCAGTCCCACACCCCCGGTGACCCATGCTGGCGTCAAAGAGGTTCGTTGAAGAACGGCACATAGATACACAGTGCCACATATCCAGTGACCCAAGGTGGCATGAAAGATGTTCATTCGAAACTAACACAGGCCGATTGACCCATACCCGGCACTACAAGTCAGTGTGAAAGAGATTCATTGAAGAGCGGTACTTGCCGATGCCACATACCCAGTCCCGCACCCCCAGTGACCCATGTCGGCGTCAAAGAGGTTCGTTGAAGAGCGGCACATAGATACACAGTGCCACATATCCAGTGACCCAAGGTGGCATTTGAGATGTTCATTCGAAACTAACACAGGCCGAGTGACCCATACCCGGCACTACAAGTCAGCGTGAACGATATTCATTGAAGAGCGGTACATGCCCATGCCACATACCCAGTCCCGCACCCCCGGTGACCCATGTCGGCGTCAAAGAGGTTCGTTGAAGAACGGCACATAGATACACAGTGCCACATATCCAGTGACCCAAGGTGGCATCAAAGATGTTCATTCGAAAGTAACACAGGCCGAGTGACCCATACCCGGCACTACAAATCAGCGTGAAAGAGATTCATTGAAGAGCGTTACTTGCCGATGCCACATACCCAGTCCCGCACCCCCAGTGACCCATATCGGCGTCAAAGAGGTTCGTTGAAGATCGGCACATAGATAGACAGTGCCACATATCCAGTGACCCAAGTTGGCATCAAAAAGGTTCATTCGAAACTAACGCAGGCCGCGTGACCCATACCCGGCACTACAAGTCAGCGTGAAAGAGATTCACTGAAGAGCGGTACTTGCCGATGCCACATACCCAGTCCCACACCCCCAGTAACCCATGTCGGCGTCAAAGAGGTTCGTTGAAGAGCGGCACATAGATACACAGTGCCACATATCCAGTGACCCAAGGTGGCATCAAAGATGTTCATTCGAAACTAACACAGGCCGAGTGACCCATACCCGGCACTACAAGTCAGCGTGAAAGAGATTCATTGAAGAGCGTTACTTGCCGATGCCACATACCCAGTCCCGCACCCCCAGTGACCCATGTCGGCGTCAAAGAGGTTCGTTGAAGAACGGCACATAGATACACAGTGCCACATATCCAGTGACCCAAGGTGGCATCAAAAATGTTCATTCGAAACTAACACAGGCCGATTGACCCATACCCGGCACTACAAGTCAGTGTGAAAGAGATTCATTGAAGAGCGGTACTTGCCGATGCCACATACCCAGTCCCGCACCCCGAGTGGCCCATGTCGGCGTCAAAGACGTTCGTTGAAGCGCGGCACATAGATAGACAGTGCCACATATCCAGTGACCCAAGTTGGCATCAAAAAGGTTCATTCGAAACTAACGCAGGCCGATTGACCCATACCCGGCACTACAAGTCAGTGTGAAAGAGATTCATTGAAGAGCGGTACTTGCCGATGCCACATACCCAGTCCCGCACCCCGAGTGGCCCATGTCGGCGTCAAAGACGTTCGTTGAAGCGCGGCACATAGATACACAGTGCCACATATCCAGTGACCCAAGGTGGCATCAAAGATGTTCATTCGAAAGTAACACAGGCCGAGTGACCCATACCCGGCACTACAAATCAGCGTGAAAGAGATTCATTGAAGAGCGTTACTTGCCGATGCCACATACCCAGTCCCGCACCCCCAGTGACCCATATCGGCGTCAAAGAGGTTCGTTGAAGAACGGCGCATAGATACACAGTGCCACATATCCAGTGACCCAAGGTGGCATCAAAAAGGTTCATTCGAAACTAACACAGGCCGAGTGACCCATACCCGGCACTACAAGTCAGCGTGAACGAGATTAATTGAAGAGCGGTATTTGCCGATGCCACATACCCAGTCCCGCACCCCCAGTGACCCATGTCGGCGTCAAAGAGGTTCGTTGAAGAGCGGCACATAGATACACAGTGCCACATATCCAGTGACCCAAGGTGGCATGAAAGATGTTCATTCGAAACTAACACAGGCCGAGTGACCCATACCCGGCACTACAAGTCAGCGTGAACGATATTCATTGAAGAGCGGTACATGCCCATGCCACATAACCAGTCCTGCACCCCCGATGACCCATGTCGGCGTCAAAGAGGTTCGTTGAAGAGCGGCACATAGATACACAGTACCACATATCCAGTGACCCAAGTTGGTATCAAAAAGGTTCATTCGAAACTAACACAGGCCGAGTGGCCCATACCCGGTACTCCAAGTCAGCGTGAACGATATTCATTGAAGAGCTGTACATGCCCATGCCACATACCCAGTCCCACACCCCCGGTGACCCATGTTGGCGTCAAAGAGGTTCGTTGAAGAACGGTACATAGATACACAGTGCCACATATCCAGTGACCCAAGGTGGCATCAAAGATGTTCATTCGAAACTAACACAGGCCGATTGACCCATACCCGGCACTACAAGTCAGTGTGAAAGAGATTCATTGAAGAGCGGTACTTGCCGATGCCACATACCCAGTCCCGCACCCCCAGTGACCCATGTCGGCGTCAAAGAGGTTCGTTGAAGAGCGGCACATAGATACACAGTGCCACATATCCAGTGACCCAAGGTGGCATCAAAGATGTTCATTCGAAAGTAACACAGGCCGAGTGACCCATACCCGGCACTACAAATCAGCGTGAAAGAGATTCATTGAAGAGCGTTACTTGCCGATGCCACATACCCAGTCCCGCACCCCCAGTGAACCATATCGGCGTCAAAGAGGTTCGTTGAAGAGCGGCACATAGATAGACAGTGCCACATATCCAGTGACCCAAGTTGGCATCAAAAAGGTTCATTCGAAACTAACACAGGCCGAGTGACCCATACCCGGCACTACAAGTCAGCGTGAACGAGATTAATTGAAGAGCGGTATTTGCCGATGCCACATACCCAGTCCCGCACCCCCAGTGACCCATGTCGGCGTCAAAGAGGTTCGTTGAAGAGCGGCACATAGATACACAGTGCCACATATCCAGTGACCCAAGGTGGCATCAAAGATGTTCATTCGAAACTAACACAGGCCGAGTGACCCATACCCGGCACTACAAGTCAGCGTGAAAGAGATTCATTGAAGAGCGTTACTTGCCGATGCCACATACCCATTCCCGCACCCCCAGTGACCCATGTCGGCGTCAAAGAGGTTCGTTGAAGAGCGGCACATAGATACACAGTGCCACATATCCAGTGACCCAAGGTGGCATGAAAGATGTTCATTCGAAACTAACACAGGCCGAGTGACCCATACCCGGCACTACAAGTCAGCGTGAACGATATTCATTGAAGAGCGGTACATGCCCATGCCACATAACCAGTCCTGCACCCCCGATGACCCATGTCGGCGTCAAAGAGGTTCGTTGAAGAGCGGCACATAGATACACAGTACCACATATCCAGTGACCCAAGTTGGCATCAAAAAGGTTCATTCGAAACTAACACAGGCCGAGTGGCCCATGCCCGGTACTCCAAGTCAGCGTGAACGATATTCATTGAAGAGCTGTACATGCCCATGCCACATACCCAGTCCCACACCCCCGGTGACCCATGCTGGCGTCAAAGAGGTTCGTTGAAGAACGGCACATAGATACACAGTGCCACATATCCAGTGACCCAAGGTGGCATGAAAGATGTTCATTCGAAACTAACACAGCCCGATTGACCCATACCCGGCACTACAAGTCAGTGTGAAAGAGATTCATTGAAGAGCGGTACTTGCCGATGCCACATACCCAGTCCCGCACCCCCAGTGACCCATGTCGGCGTCAAAGAGGTTCGTTGAAGAGCGGCACATAGATACACAGTGCCACATATCCAGTGACCCAAGGTGGCATCAAAGATGTTCATTCGAAACTAACACAGGCCGAGTGACCCATACCCGGCACTACAAGTCAGCGTGAACGATATTCATTGAAGAGCGGTACATGCCCATGCCACATACCCAGTCCCGCACCCCCGGTGACCCATGTCGGCGTCAAAGAGGTTCGTTGAAGAACGGCACATAGATACACAGTGCCACATATCCAGTGACCCAAGGTGGCATCAAAGATGTTCATTCGAAAGTAACACAGGCCGAGTGACCCATACCCGGCACTACAAATCAGCGTGAAAGAGATTCATTGAAGAGCGTTACTTGCCGATGCCACATACCCAGTCCCGCACCCCCAGTGACCCATATCGGCGTCAAAGAGGTTCGTTGAAGATCGGCACATAGATAGACAGTGCCACATATCCAGTGACCCAAGTTGGCATCAAAAAGGTTCATTCGAAACTAACGCAGGCCGCGTGACCCATACCCGGCACTACAAGTCAGCGTGAAAGAGATTCACTGAAGAGCGGTACTTGCCGATGCCACATACCCAGTCCCACACCCCCAGTAACCCATGTCGGCGTCAAAGAGGTTCGTTGAAGAGCGGCACATAGATACACAGTGCCACATATCCAGTGACCCAAGGTGGCATCAAAGATGTTCATTCGAAACTAACACAGGCCGAGTGACCCATACCCGGCACTACAAGTCAGCGTGAAAGAGATTCATTGAAGAGCGGTACTTACTGATGCCACATACCCAGTCCCGCACCCCCAGTGAACCATGTCGGCGTCAAAGAGGTTCGTTGAAGAACGGCACATAGATACACAGTGCCACATATCCAGTGACCCAAGGTGGCATCAAAGATGTTCATTCGAAACTAACACAGGCCGAGTGACCCATACCCGGCACTACAAGTCAGCGTGAAAGAGATTCATTGAAGAGCGGTACTTACCGATGCCACATACCCAGTCCCGCACCCCCAGTGACCCATATCGGCGTCAAAGAGGTTCGTTGAAGATCGGCACATAGATAGACAGTGCCACATATCCAGTGACCCAAGTTGGCATCAAAAAGGTTCATTCGAAACTAACGCAGGCCGCGTGACCCATACCCGGCACTACAAGTCAGCGTGAAAGAGATTCATTGAAGAGCGGTACTTGCCGATGCCACATACCCAGTCCCGCACCCCCAGTGACCCATGTCGGCGTCAAAGAGGTTCGTTGAAGAGCGGCACGTAGATACACAGTGCCACATATCCAGTGACCCAAGGTGGCATCAAAGATGTTCATTCGAAACTAACACAGGCCAAGTGACCCATACCCGGCACTACAAGTCAGCGTGAAAGAGATTCATTGAAGAGCGGTACTTGCCGATGCCACATACCCAGTCCCGCACCCCCAGTGACCCACGTCGGCGTCAAAGAGGTTCGTTGAAGAGCGGCACGTAGATACACAGTGCCACATATCCAGTGACCCAAGGTGGCATCAAAGATGTTCATTCGAAACTAACACAGGCCGAGTGACCCATACCCGGCACTACAAGTCAGCGTGAACGATATTCATTGAAGAGCGGTACATGCCCATGCCACATAACCAGTCCCGCACCCCCGATGACCCACGTCTGCGTCAAAGAGGTTCGTTCAAGAGCGGCACATAGATGCAGAGTGCCACATATCCAGTGACCCAAGGTGGCATCAAAGATGTTCATTCGGAACTAACACAGGCCGAGTGACCCATACCCAGTACTCCAAGTCAGCGTGAAAGAGATTCATTGAAGAGCGGTACATGCCCATGCCACATACCCAGTCCCGCACCCCCAGTGACCCATGTCGGCGTCAAAGAGGTTCGTTGAAGAACGGCACATAGGTACACAGTACCACATATCCAGTGACCCAAGGTGGCATCAAAGATGTTCATTCGGAACTAACACAGGCCGAGTGACCCATACCCGGCACTACAAGTCAGCGTGAAAGAGATTCATTGAAGAGCGGTACATGCCCATGCCACATACCCAGTCCCGCACCCCCAGTGACCCATGTCGGCGTCAAAGAGGTTCGTTGAAGAACGGCACATAGATACACAGTGCCACATATCCAGTGACCCAAGGTGGCATCAAAGATGTTCATTCGAAACTAACACAGGCCGAGTGACCCATACCCGGCACTACAAGTCAGCGTGAAAGAGATTCATTGAAGAGCGGTACTTGCCGATGCCACATACCCAGTCCCGCACCCCCAGTGACCCATGTCGGCGTCAAAGAGGTTCGTTGAAGAGCGGCACATAGATACACAGTGCCACATATCCAGTGACCCAAGTTGGCATCAAAAAGGTTCATTCGAAACTAACACAGGCCGAGTGACCCATACCCGGCACTACAAGTCAGCGTGAAAGAGATTCATTGAAGAGCGGTACTTGCCGATGCCACATACCCAGTCCCGCACCCCCAGTGACCCATGTCGGCGTCAAAGAGGTTCGTTGAAGAGCGGCACATAGGTACACAGTACCACATATCCAGTGACCCAAGGTGGCATCAAAGATGTTCATTCGAAACTAACACAGGCCGAGTGACCCATACCCGGCACTACAAGTCAGCGTGAAAGAGATTCATTGAAGAGCGGTACTTACTGATGCCACATACCCAGTCCCGCACCCCCAGTGACCCATGTCGGCGTCAAAGAGGTTCGTTGAAGAGCGGCACATAGATACACAGTGCCACATATCCAGTGACCCAAGTTGGCATCAAAAAGGTTCATTCGAAACTAACACAGGCCGAGTGACCCATACCCGGCACTACAAGTCAGCGTGAAAGAGATTCATTGAAGAGCGGTACATGCACATGCCACATACGCAGTTCCGCACCCCCGGTGACCCATGTCGGCGTCAAAGAGGTTCGTTGAAGAGCGGCACATAGATACACAGTGCCACATATCCAGTGACCCAAGTTGACATCAAAAAGGTTCATTCGAAACTAACACAGGCCGAGTGACCCATACCCGGTACTCCAAGTCACCGTGAAAGAGATTCATTGAAGAGCGGTACATGCCCATGCCACATACCCAGTCCCGCACCCCCGGTGAACCATGTCGGCGTCAAAGAGGTTCGTTGAAGAGCGGCACATAGATACACAGTGCCACATATCCAGTGACCCAAGTTGGCATCAAAAAGGTTCATTCGAAACTAACACAGGCCGAGTGACCCATACCCGGCACTACAAGTCAGCGTGAAAGAGATTCATTGAAGAGCGGTACTTGCTGATGCCACATACCCAGTCCCGCACCCCCAGTGAACCATGTCGGCGTCAAAGAGGTTCGTTGAAGAGCGGCACATAGATACACAGTGCCACATATCCAGTGACCCAAGTTGGCATCAAAAAGGTTCATTCGAAACTAACACAGGCCGAGTGACCCATACCCGGCACTACAAGTCAGCGTGAAAGAGATTCATTGAAGAGCGGTACTTGCCGATGCCACATACCCAGTCCCGCACCCCGAGTGACCCACGTCGGCGTCAAAGAGGTTCGTTGAAGAGCGGCACATAAATACACAGTGCCACATATCCAGTGACCCAAGGTGGCATCAAAGATGTTCATTCGAAACTAACACAGGCCGAGTGACCCATACCCGGCACTACAAGTCAGCGTGAAAGAGATTAATTGAAGAGCGGTACTTGCCGATGCCACAAACCCAGTCCCGCACCCCCAGTGACCCACGTCGGCGTCAAAGAGGTTCGTTGAAGAGCGGCACATAGATGCACAGTGCGACATATCCAGTGACCCAAGGTGGCATCAAAGATGTTCATTCGGAACTAACACAGGCCGAGTGACCCATACCCGGCACTACAAGTCAGCGTGAAAGAGATTCATTGAAGAGCGGTACATGCCCATGCCACATACCCAGTCCCGCACCCCCAGTGACCCATGTCGGCGTCAAAGAGGTTCGTTGAAGAACGGCACATAGGTACACAGTACCACATATCCAGTGACCCAAGGTGGCATCAAAGATGTTCATTCGGAACTAACACAGGCCGAGTGACCCATACCCGGCACTACAAGTCAGCGTGAAAGAGATTCATTGAAGAGCGGTACTCGCCGATGCCACATACCCAGTCCCGCACCCCCAGTGACCCATGTCGGCGTCAAAGAGGTTCGTTGAAGAGCGGCACATAGATACACAGTGCCACATATCCAGTGACCCAAGTTGGCATCAAAAAGGTTCATTCGAAACTAACACAGGCCGAGTGACCCATACCCGGCACTACAAGTCAGCGTGAAAGAGATTCATTGAAGAGCGGTACTCGCCGATGCCACATACCCAGTCCCGCACCCCGAGTGACCCATGTCGGCGTCAAAGAGGTTCGTTGAAGAGCGGCACATAGATACACAGTGCCACATATCCAGTGACCCAAGGCGGCATCAAAGATGTTCATTCGAAAATAACACAGGCCGAGTGACCCATGCCCGGCACTACAAGTCAGCGTGAAAGAGATTCATTGAAGAGCGGTACTTGCCGATGCCACATACCCAGTCCCGCACCCCCAGTGACCCATGTCGGCGTCAAAGAGGTTCGTTGAAGAGCGGCACATAGATACACAGTGCCACATATCCAGTGACCCAAGGTGGCATCAAAGATGTTAATTCGAAAGTAACACAGGCCGCGTGACACATACCCGGCACTACAAGTCAGCGTGAAAGAGATTCATTCAAGAGCGGTACTTGCCGATGCCACATACCCAGTCCCACACCCCCAGTAACCCATGTCGGTGTCAAAGAGGTTCGTTGAAGAGCGGCACATAGATACACAGTGCCACATATCCAGTGACCCAAGGTGGCATCAAAGATGTTCATTCGAAACTAACACAGGCCGAGTGACCCATACCCGGCACTACAAGTCAGCGTGAAAGAGATTCATTAAAGAGCGGTACTTGCCGATGCCACATACCCAGTCCCGCACCCCCAGTGACCCATGTCGGCGTCAAGGAGGTTCGTTGAAGAGCGGCACATAGATACACAGTGCCACATATCCAGTGACCCAAGGTGGCATCAAAGAAGTTCATTCGAAACTAACACAGGCCGAGTGACCCATAGCCGGCACTACAAGTCAGCGTGAACGATATTCATTGAAGAGCGGTACATGCCCATGCCACATACCCAGTCCCGCACCCCCGGTGACCCATGTCGGCGTCAAAGAGGTTCGTTGAAGAACGGCGCATAGATACACAGTGCCACATATCCAGTGACCCAAGGTGGCATCAAAGATGTTCATTCGAAACTAACACAGGCCGAGTGACCCATACCCGGCACTACAAGTCAGCGTGAAAGAGATTCATTGAAGAGCGGTACATGCCCATGCCACATACCCAGTCCCAGACCTCCAGTGACCCATGTCGGCGTCAAAGAGGTTCGTTGAAGAGCGGCACGTAGATACACAGTGCCACATATCCAGTGACCCAAGTTGGCATCAAAAAGGTTCATTCGAAACTAACACAGGTCGAGTGGCCCATACCCGGTACTCCAAGTCAGCGTGAACGATATTCATTGAAGAGCGGTACATGCCCATGCCACATACCCAGTTCCGCACCCCCGGTGACCCATGTCGGCGTCAAAGAGGTTCGTTGAAGAGCGGCACATAGATACACAGTGCCACATATCCAGTGACCCAAGGTGGCATCAAAGATGTTCATTCGAAACTAACACAGGCCGAGTGACCCATACCCGGCACTACAAGTCAGCGTGAACGATATTCATTGAAGAGCTGTACATGCCCATGCCACATACCCAGTCCCACACCCCCGGTGACCCATGTTGGCGTCAAAGAGGTTCGTTGAAGAACGGCACATAGATACACAGTGCCACATATCCAGTGACCCAAGGTGGCATCAAAGATGTTCATTCGAAACTAACCCAGGCCGAGTCACCCGTACCCGGCACTACAAGTCAGCGTGAAAGAGATTCATTGAAGAGCGGTACTCGCCGATGCCACATACCCAGTCCCGCACCCCCAGTGACCCATGTCGGCGTCAAAGAGGTTCGTTGAAGAGCGGCACATAGATACACAGTGCCACATATCCAGTGACCCAAGGTGGCATCAAAAATGTTCATTCGAAACTAACACAGGCCGAGTGACCCATACCCGGCACTACAAGTCAGCGTGAAAGAGATTCATTGAAGAGCGGTACTCGCCGATGCCACATACCCAGTCCCGTACCCGAGTGACCCATGTCGGCGTCAAAGAGGTTCGTTGAAGAGCGGCACATAGATACACAGTGCCACATATCCAGTGACCCAAGGCGGCATCAAAGATGTTCATTCGAAAATAACACAGGCCGAGTGACCCATGCCCGGCACTACAAGTCAGCGTGAAAGAGATTCATTGAAGAGCGGTACTTGCCGATGCCACATACCCAGTCCCGCACCCCCAGTGAACCATGTCGGCGTCAAAGAGGTTCGTTGAAGAGCGGCACATAGATACACAGTGCCACATATCCAGTGACCCAAGGTGGCATCAAAGATGTTAATTCGAAAGTAACACAGGCCGCGTGACCCATACCTGGCACTACAAGTCAGCGTGAAAGAGATTCATTGAAGAGCGGTACTTGCCGATGCCACATACCCAGTCCCACACCCCCAGTAACCCATGTCGGTGTCAAAGAGGTTCGTTGAAGAGCGGCACATAGATACACAGTGCCACATATCCAGTGACCCAAGGTGGCATCAAAGATGTTCATTCGAAACTAACACAGGCCGAGTGACCCATACCCGGCACTACAAGTCAGCGTGAAAGAGATTCATTGAAGAGCGGTACTTACCGATGCCACATACCCAGTCCCGCACCCCCAGTGACCCATGTCGGCGTCAAGGAGGTTCGTTGAAGAGCGGCACATAGATACACAGTGCCACATATCCAGTGACCCAAGGTGGCATCAAAGATGTTCATTCGAAACTAACACAGGCCGAGTGACCCATAGCCGGCACTACAAGTCAGCGTGAACGATATTCATTGAAGAGCGGTACATGCCCATGCCACATACCCAGTCCCGCACCCCCGGTGACCCATGTCGGCGTCAAAGAGGTTCGTTGAAGAACGGCACATAGATACACAGTGCCACATATCCAGTGACCCAAGGTGGCATCAAAGATGTTCATTCGAAACTAACCCAGGCCGAGTCACCCGTACCCGGCACTACAAGTCAGCGTGAAAGAGATTCATTGAAGAGCGGTACTTACCGATGCCACATACCCAGTCCCGCACCCCCAGTGACCCATGTCGGCGTCAAAGAGGTTCGTTGAAGAGCGGCACATAGATACACAGTGCCACATATCCAGTGACCCAAGGTGGCATCAAAAATGTTCATTCGAAACTAACACAGGCCGAGTGACCCATACCCGGCACTACAAGTCAGCGTGAAAGAGATTCATTGAAGAGCGGTACTCGCCGATGCCACATACCCAGTCCCGTACCCGAGTGACCCATGTCGGCGTCAAAGAGGTTCGTTGAAGAGCGGCACATAGATACACAGTGCCACATATCCAGTGACCCAAGGCGGCATCAAAGATGTTCATTCGAAAATAACACAGGCCGAGTGACCCATGCCCGGCACTACAAGTCAGCGTGAAAGAGATTCATTGAAGAGCGGTACTTGCCGATGCCACATACCCAGTCCCGCACCCCCAGTGACCCATGTCGGCGTCAAAGAGGTTCGTTGAAGAGCGGCACATAGATACACAGTGCCACATATCCAGTGACCCAAGGTGGCATCAAAGATGTTAATTCGAAAGTAACACAGGCCGCGTGACCCATACCTGGCACTACAAGTCAGCGTGAAAGAGATTCATTGAAGAGCGGTACTTGCCGATGCCACATACCCAGTCCCACACCCCCAGTAACCCATGTCGGTGTCAAAGAGGTTCGTTGAAGAGCGGCACATAGATACACAGTGCCACATATCCAGTGACCCAAGGTGGCATCAAAGATGTTCATTCGAAACTAACACAGGCCGAGTGACCCATACCCGGCACTACAAGTCAGCGTGAAAGAGATTCATTGAAGAGCGGTACTTACCGATGCCACATACCCAGTCCCGCACCCCCAGTGACCCATGTCGGCGTCAAGGAGGTTCGTTGAAGAGCGGCACATAGATACACAGTGCCACATATCCAGTGACCCAAGGTGGCATCAAAGATGTTCATTCGAAACTAACACAGGCCGAGTGACCCATAGCCGGCACTACAAGTCAGCGTGAACGATATTCATTGAAGAGCGGTACATGCCCATGCCACATACCCAGTCCCGCACCCCCGGTGACCCATGTCGGCGTCAAAGAGGTTCGTTGAAGAACGGCACATAGATACACAGTGCCACATATCCAGTGACCCAAGGTGGCATCAAAGATGTTCATTCGAAACTAACACAGGCCGAGTGACCCATACCCGGCACTACAAGTCAGCGTGAAAGATATTCATTGAAGAGCGGTACATGCCCATGCCACATACCCAGTCCCAGACCTGCAGTGACCCATGTCGGCGTCAAAGAGGTTCGTTGAAGAGCGGCACGTAGATACACAGTGCCACATATCCAGTGACCCAAGTTGGCATCAAAAAGGTTCATTCGAAACTAACACAGGTCGAGTGGCCCATACCCGGTACTCCAAGTCAGCGTGAACGATAATCATTGAAGAGCGGTACATGCCCATGCCACATACCCAGTTCCGCACCCCCGGTGACCCATGTCGGCGTCAAAGAGGTTCGTTGAAGAGCGGCACATAGATACACAGTGCCACATATCCAGTGACCCAAGTTGACATCAAAAAGGTTCATTCGAAACTAACACAGGCCGAGTGGCCCATACCCAGTACTCCAAGTCAGCGTGAAAGAGATTCATTGAAGAGCGGTACATGCCCATGCCACATACCAAGTCCCGCACCCCCAGTGAACCATGTCGGCGTCAAAGAGGTTCGTTGAAGAACGGCACATAGATACACAGTGCCACATATCCAGTCACCCAAGGTGGCATCAAAGATGTTCATTCGAAACTAACACAGGCCGAGTGACCCATACGCGGCACTACAAGTCAGCGTGAAAGAGATTCAGTGAAGAGCGGTACTTACTGATGCCACATACCCAGTCCCGCACCCCCAGTGACCCATGTCGGCGTCAAAGAGGTTCGTTGAAGAGCGGCACATAGATACACAGTGCCACATATCCAGTGACCCAAGTTGGCATCAAAAAGGTTCATTCGAAACTAACACAGGCCGAGTGACCCATACCCGGCACTACAAGTCAGCGTGAACGAGATTAATTAAAGAGCGGTATTTGCCGATGCCACATACCCAGTCCCGCACCCCCAGTGACCCATGTCGGCGTCAAAGAGGTTCGTTGAAGAGCGGCACATAGATACACAGTGCCACATATCCAGTGACCCAAGGTGGCATCAAAGATGTTCATTCGAAACTAACACAGGCCGAGTGACCCATACCCGGCACTACAAGTCAGCGTGAACGATATTCATTGAAGAGCGGTACATGCCCATGCCACATAACCAGTCCTGCACCCCCGATGACCCATGTCGGCGTCAAAGAGGTTCGTTGAAGAGCGGCACATAGATGCACAGTGCCACATATCCAGTGACCCAAGTTGGTATCAAAAAGGTTCATTCGAAACTAACACAGGCCGAGTGGCCCATACCCGGCACTACAAGTCAGCGTGAAAGAGATTCATTGAAGAGCGGTACATGCCCATGCCACATACCCAGTCCCAGACCTGCAGTGACCCATGTCGGCGTCAAAGAGGTTCGTTGAAGAGCGGCACGTAGATACACAGTGCCACATATCCAGTGACCCAAGTTGGCATCAAAAAGGTTCATTCGAAACTAACACAGGTCGAGTGGCCCATACCCGGTACTCCAAGTCAGCGTGAACGATATTCATTGAAGAGCGGTACATGCCCATGCCACATACCCAGTTCCGCACCCCCGGTGACCCATGTCGGCGTCAAAGAGGTTCGTTGAAGAGCGGCACATAGATACACAGTGCCACATATCCAGTGACCCAAGTTGACATCAAAAAGGTTCATTCGAAACTAACACAGGCCGAGTGGCCCATACCCAGTACTCCAAGTCAGCGTGAACGAGATTAATTGAAGAGCGGTATTTGCCGATGCCACATACCCAGTCCCGCACCCCCAGTGACCCATGTCGGCGTCAAAGAGGTTCGTTGAAGAGCGGCACATAGATACACAGTGCCACATATCCAGTGACCCAAGGTGGCATCAAAGATGTTCATTCGAAACTAACACAGGCCGAGTGACCCATACCCGGCACTACAAGTCAGCGTGAACGATATTCATTGAAGAGCGGTACATGCCCATGCCACATAACCAGTCCTGCACCCCCGATGACCCATGTCGGCGTCAAAGAGGTTCGTTGAAGAGCGGCACATAGATACACAGTGCCACATATCCAGTGACCCAAGTTGGTATCAAAAAGGTTCATTCGAAACTAACACAGGCCGAGTGGCCCATACCCGGTACTCCAAGTCAGCGTGAACGATATTCATTGAAGAGCTGTACATGCCCATGCCACATACCCAGTCCCACACCCCCGGTGACCCATGTTGGCGTCAAAGAGGTTCGTTGAAGAACGGCACATAGATACACAGTGCCACATATCCAGTGACCCAAGGTGGCATCAAAGATGTTCATTCGAAACTAACCCAGGCCGAGTCACCCGTACCCGGCACTACAAGTCAGCGTGAAAGAGATTCATTGAAGAGCGGTACTTACCGATGCCACATACCCAGTCCCGCACCCCCAGTGACCCATGTCGGCGTCAAAGAGGTTCGTTGAAGAGCGGCACATAGATACACAGTGCCACATATCCAGTGACCCAAGGTGGCATCAAAAATGTTCATTCGAAACTAACACAGGCCGAGTGACCCATACCCGGCACTACAAGTCAGCGTGAAAGAGATTCATTGAAGAGCGGTACTCGCCGATGCCACATACCCAGTCCCGTACCCGAGTGACCCATGTCGGCGTCAAAGAGGTTCGTTGAAGAGCGGCACATAGATACACAGTGCCACATATCCAGTGACCCAAGGCGGCATCAAAGATGTTCATTCGAAAATAACACAGGCCGAGTGACCCATGCCCGGCACTACAAGTCAGCGTGAAAGAGATTCATTGAAGAGCGGTACTTGCCGATGCCACATACCCAGTCCCGCACCCCCAGTGACCCATGTCGGCGTCAAAGAGGTTCGTTGAAGAGTGGCACATAGATACACAGTGCCACATATCCAGTGACCCAAGGTGGCATCAAAGATGTTAATTCGAAAGTAACACAGGCCGCGTGACCCATACCTGGCACTACAAGTCAGCGTGAAAGAGATTCATTGAAGAGCGGTACTTGCCGATGCCACATACCCAGTCCCACACCCCCAGTAACCCATGTCGGTGTCAAAGAGGTTCGTTGAAGAGCGGCACATAGATACACAGTGCCACATATCCAGTGACCCAAGGTGGCATCAAAGATGTTCATTCGAAACTAACACAGGCCGAGTGACCCATACCCGGCACTACAAGTCAGCGTGAAAGAGATTCATTGAAGAGCGGTACTTGCCGATGCCACATACCCAGTCCCGCACCCCCAGTGACCCATGTCGGCGTCAAGGAGGTTCGTTGAAGAGCGGCACATAGATACACAGTGCCACATATCCAGTGACCCAAGGTGGCATCAAAGATGTTCATTCGAAACTAACACAGGCCGAGTGACCCATAGCCGGCACTACAAGTCAGCGTGAACGATATTCATTGAAGAGCGGTACATGCCCATGCCACATACCCAGTCCCGCACCCCCGGTGACCCATGTCGGCGTCAAAGAGGTTCGTTGAAGAACGGCACATAGATACACAGTGCCACATATCCAGTGACCCAAGGTGGCATCAAAGATGTTCATTCGAAACTAACACAGGCCGAGTGACCCATACCCGGCACTACAAGTCAGCGTGAAAGAGATTCATTGAAGAGCGGTACATGCCCATGCCACATACCCAGTCCCAGACCTGCAGTGACCCATGTCGGCGTCAAAGAGGTTCGTTGAAGAGCGGCACGTAGATACACAGTGCCACATATCCAGTGACCCAAGTTGGCATCAAAAAGGTTCATTCGAAACTAACACAGGTCGAGTGGCCCATACCCGGTACTCCAAGTCAGCGTGAACGATAATCATTGAAGAGCGGTACATGCCCATGCCACATACCCAGTTCCGCACCCCCGGTGACCCATGTCGGCGTCAAAGAGGTTCGTTGAAGAGCGGCACATAGATACACAGTGCCACATATCCAGTGACCCAAGTTGACATCAAAAAGGTTCATTCGAAACTAACACAGGCCGAGTGGCCCATACCCAGTACTCCAAGTCAGCGTGAAAGAGATTCATTGAAGAGCGGTACATGCCCATGCCACATACCAAGTCCCGCACCCCCAGTGAACCATGTCGGCGTCAAAGAGGTTCGTTGAAGAACGGCACATAGATACACAGTGCCACATATCCAGTCACCCAAGGTGGCATCAAAGATGTTCATTCGAAACTAACACAGGCCGAGTGACCCATACGCGGCACTACAAGTCAGCGTGAAAGAGATTCAGTGAAGAGCGGTACTTACTGATGCCACATACCCAGTCCCGCACCCCCAGTGACCCATGTCGGCGTCAAAGAGGTTCGTTGAAGAGCGGCACATAGATACACAGTGCCACATATCCAGTGACCCAAGTTGGCATCAAAAAGGTTCATTCGAAACTAACACAGGCCGAGTGACCCATACCCGGCACTACAAGTCAGCGTGAACGAGATTAATTAAAGAGCGGTATTTGCCGATGCCACATACCCAGTCCCGCACCCCCAGTGACCCATGTCGGCGTCAAAGAGGTTCGTTGAAGAGCGGCACATAGATACACAGTGCCACATATCCAGTGACCCAAGGTGGCATCAAAGATGTTCATTCGAAACTAACACAGGCCGAGTGACCCATACCCGGCACTACAAGTCAGCGTGAACGATATTCATTGAAGAGCGGTACATGCCCATGCCACATAACCAGTCCTGCACCCCCGATGACCCATGTCGGCGTCAAAGAGGTTCGTTGAAGAGCGGCACATAGATACACAGTGCCACATATCCAGTGACCCAAGTTGGTATCAAAAAGGTTCATTCGAAACTAACACAGGCCGAGTGGCCCATACCCGGTACTCCAAGTCAGCGTGAACGATATTCATTGAAGAGCTGTACATGCCCATGCCACATACCCAGTCCCACACCCCCGGTGACCCATGTTGGCGTCAAAGAGGTTCGTTGAAGAACGGCACATAGATACACAGTGCCACATATCCAGTGACCCAAGTTGGCATCAAAGATGTTCATTCGAAACTAACACAGGCCGAGTCACCCGTACCCGGCACTACAAGTCAGCGTGAAAGAGATTCATTGAAGAGCGGTACTTACCGATGCCACATACCCAGTCCCGCACCCCCAGTGACCCATGTCGGCGTCAAAGAGGTTCGTTGAAGAGCGGCACATAGATACACAGTGCCACATATCCAGTGACCCAAGGTGGCATCAAAAATGTTCATTCGAAACTAACACAGGCCGATTGACCCATACCCGGCACTACAAGTCAGTGTGAAAGAGATTCATTGAAGAGCAGTACTTGCCGATGCCACATACCCAGTCCCGCAACCCCGTGGCCCATGTCGGCGTCAAAGAGATTCGTTGAAGCCCGGCACATAGATACACAGTGCCACATATCCAGTGACCCAAGGTGGCATCGAAGATGTTCATTCGAAAGTAACACAGGCCGAGTGACCCATACCCGGCACTACAAATCAGTGTGAAAGAGATTCATTGAAGAGCGTTACTTGCCGATGCCACATACCCAGTCCCGCACCCCCAGTGACCCATGTCGGCGTCAAAGAAGTTCGTTGAAGAGCGGCACATAGATAGACAGTGCCACATATCCAGTGACCCAAGTTGGCATCAAAAAGGTTCATTCGAAACTAACGCAGGCCGCGTGACCCATACCCGGCACTACAAGTCAGCGTGAAAGAGATTCATTGAAGAGCGGTACTTGCCGATGCCACATACCCAGTCCCACACCCCCAGTAACCCATGTCGGCGTCAAAGAGGTTCGTTGAAGAGCGGCACATAGATACACAGTGCCACATATCCAGTGACCCAAGGTGGCATCAAAGATGTTCATTCGAAACTAACACAGGCCGAGTGACCCATACCCGGCACTACAAGTCAGCGTGAACGATATTCATTGAAGAGCGGTACATGCCCATGCCACATAACCAGTCCCGCACCCCCGATGACCCATGTCGGCGTCAAAGAGGTTCGTTGAAGAGCGGCACATAGATACATAGTGCCACATATCCAGTGACCCAAGTTGGTATCAAAAAGGTTCATTCGAAACTAACACAGGCCGAGTGGCGCATACCCGGTACTCCAAGTCAGCGTGAACGATATTCATTGAAGAGTTTGACATGCCCATGCCACATACCCAGTCCCGCACCCCCAGTGACCCATGTCGGCGTCAAGGAGGTTCGTTGAAGAGCGGCACATAGATACACAGTGCCACATATCCAGTGACCCATGGTGGCATCAAAAATGTTCATTCCAAACTAACACAGGCCGAGTGACCCATAGCCGGCACTACAAGTCAGCGTGAACGATATTCATTGAAGAGCGGTACATGCCCATGCCACATACCCAGTCCCGCACCCCCGGTGACCCATGTCGGCGTCAAAGAGGTTCGTTGAAGAACGGCACATAGATACACAGTGCCACATATCCAGTGACCCAAGGTGGCATCAAAGATGTTCATTCGAAGCTAACACAGGCCGAGTGACCCATACCCGGCACTACAAGTCAGCGTGAAAGAGATTCATTGAAGAGCGGTACATGCCCATGCCACATACCCAGTCCCAGACCTCCAGTGACCCATGTCGGCGTCAAAGAGGTTCGTTGAAGAGCGGCACGTAGATACACAGTGCCACATATCCAGTGACCCAAGTTGGCATCAAAAAGGTTCATTCGAAACTAACACAGGTCGAGTGGCCCATACCCGGTACTCCAAGTCAGCGTGAACGATATTCATTGAAGAGCGGTACATGCACATGCCACATACCCAGTTCCGCACCCCCGGTGACCCATGTCGGCGTCAAAGAGGTTCGTTGAAGAGCGGCACATAGATACACAGTGCCACATATCCAGTGACCCAAGTTGACATCAAAAAGGTTCATTCGAAACTAACACAGGCCGATTGACCCATACCCGGTACTCCAAGTCACCGTGAAAGAGATTCATTGAAGGGCGGTACATGCCCATGCCACATACCCAGTCCCGCACCCCCGGTGAACCATGTCGGCGTCAAAGAGGTTCGTTGAAGAACGGCACATAGATACACAGTGCCACATATCCAGTGACCCAAGGTGGCATCAAAGATGTTCATTCGAAACTAACACAGGCCGAGTGACCCATACCCGGCACTACAAGTCAGCGTGAAAGAGATTCATTGAAGAGCGGTACTTACTGATGCCACATACCCAGTCCCGCACCCCGAGTGACCCATGTCGGCGTCAAAGAGGTTCGTTGAAGAGCGGCACATAGATACACAGTGCCACATATCCAGTGACCCAAGGTGGCATCAAAGATGTTCATTCGAAACTAACACAGGCCGAGTGACCCATACCCGGCACTACAAGTCAGCGTGAAAGAGATTAATTGAAGAGCGGTACTTGCCGATGCCACATACCCAGTCCCGCACCCCCAGTGACCCACGTCGGCGTCAAAGAGGTTCGTTGAAGAGCGGCACATAGATGCAGAGTGCCACATATCCAGTGACTCAAGATGACATTAAAAAGCTTCATTCGAAACTAACACAGGCCGAGTGGCCCATACCCAGTACTCCAAGTCAGCGTGAAAGAGATTCATTGAAGAGCGGTACATGCCCATGCCACATACCCAGTCCCGCACCCCCAGTGACCCATGTCGGCGTCAAAGAGGTTCGTTGAAGAACGGCACATAGGTACACAGTACCACATATCCAGTGACCCAAGGTGGCATCAAAGATGTTCATTCGGAACTAACACAGGTCGAGTGACCCATACCCGGCACTACAAGTCAGCGTGAAAGAGATTCATTGAAGAGCGGTACTTACCGATGCCACATACCCAGTCCCGCACCCCCAGTGACCCATGTCGGCGTCAAAGAGGTTCGTTGAAGAGCGGCACATAGATACACAGTGTCACATATCCAGTGACCCAAGTTGGCATCAAAAAGGTTCATTCGAAACTAACACAGGCCGAGTGACCCATACCCGGCACTACAAGTCAGCGTGAAAGAGATTCATATAAGAGCGGTACTCGCCGATGCCACATACCCAGTCCCGTACCCGAGTGACCCATGTCGGCGTCAAAGAGGTTCGTTGAAGAGCGGCACATAGATACACAGTGCCACATATCCAGTGACCCAAGGCGGCATCAAAGATGTTCATTCGAAAATAACACAGGCCGAGTGACCCATGCCCGGCACTACAAGTCAGCTTGAAAGAGATTCATTGAAGAGCGGTACTTGCCGATGCCACATACCCAGTCCCGCACCCCCAGTGACCCATGTCGGCGTCAAAGAGGTTCGTTGAAGAGCGGCACATAGATACACAGTGCCACATATCCAGTGACCCAAGGTGGCATCAAAGATGTTAATTCGAAAGTAACACAGGCCGCGTGACCCAAAGCTGGCACTACAAGTCAGCGTGAAAGAGATTCATTGAAGAGCGGTACTTGCCGATGCCACATACCCAGTCCCACACCCCCAGTAACCCATGTCGGTGTCAAAGAGGTTCGTTGAAGAGCGGCACATAGATACACAGTGCCACATATCCAGTGACCCAAGGTGGCATCAAAGATGTTCATTCGAAACTAACACAGGCCGAGTGACCCATACCCGGCACTACAAGTCAGCGTGAAAGAGACTCATTGAAGAGCGGTACTTGCCGATGCCACATACCCAGTCCCGCACCCCCAGTGACCCATGTCGGCGTCAAGGAGGTTCGTTGAAGAGCGGCACATAGATAAACAGTGCCACATATCCAGTGACCCAAGGTGGCATCAAAGATGTTCATTCGAAACTAACACAGGCCGAGTGACCCATACCCGGCACTACAAGTCAGCGTGAAAGAGATTCATTGAAGAGCGGTACTTACTGATGCCACATACCCAGTCCCGCACCCCCAGTGACCCATGTCGGCGTCAAGGAGGTTCGTTGAAGAGCGGCACATAGATACACAGTGCCACATATCCAGTGACCCAAGTTGGCATCAAAAAGGTTCATTCGAAACTAACACAGGCCGAGTGACCCATACCCGGCACTACAAGTCAGCGTGAAAGAGATTCATTGAAGAGCGGTACTTGCTGATGCCACATACCCAGTCCCGCACCCCGAGTGACCCATGTCGGCGTCAAAGAGGTTCGTTGAAGAGCGGCACATAAATACACAGTGCCACATATCCAGTGACCCAAGGTGGCATCAAAGATGTTCATTCGAAACTAACACAGGCCGAGTGACCCATACCCGGCACTACAAGTCAGCGTGAAAGAGATTAATTGAAGAGCGGTACTTGCCGATGCCACAAACCCAGTCCCGCACCCCCAGTGACCCACGTCGGCGTCAAAGAGGTTCGTTGAAGAGCGGCACATAGATGCAGAGTGCCACATATCCAGTGACTCAAGATGACATTAAAAAGGTTCATTCGAAACTAACACAGGCCGAGTGGCCCATACCCAGTACTCCAAGTCAGCGTGAAAGAGATTCATTGAAGAGCGGTACATGCCCATGCCACATACCCAGTCCCGCACCCCCAGTGACCCATGTCGGCGTCAAAGAGGTTCGTTGAAGAACGGCACATAGGTACACAGTACCACATATCCAGTGACCCAAGGTGGCATCAAAGATGTTCATTCGGAACTAACACAGGCCGAGTGACCCATACCCGGCACTACAAGTCAGCGTGAAAGAGATTCATTGAAGAGCGGTACTTACTGATGCCGCATACCCAGTCCCGCACCCCCAGTGACCCATGTCGGCGTCAAAGAGGTTCGTTGAAGAGCGGCACATAGATACACAGTGCCACGTATCCAGTGACCCAAGTTGGCATCAAAAAGGTTCATTCGAAACTAACACAGGCCGAGTGACCCATACCCTGCACTACAAGTCAGCGTGAAAGAGATTCATTGAAGAGCGGTACTCGCCGATGCCACATACCCAGTCCCGTACCCGAGTGACCCATGTCGGCGTCAAAGAGGTTCGTTGAAGAGCGGCACATAGATACACAGTGCCACATATCCAGTGACCCAAGGTGGCATCAAAGATGTTCATTCGAAACTAACACAGGCCGAGTGACCCATACCCGGCACTACAAGTCAGCGTGAAAGAGATTCATTGAAGAGCGGTACTTGCCGATGCCACATACCCAGTCCCGCACCCCCAGTGACCCATGTCGGCGTCAAGGAGGTTCGTTGAAGAGCGGCACATAGATACACAGTGCCACATATCCAGTGACCCAAGGTGGCATCAAAGATGTTCATTCGAAACTAACACAGGCCGAGTGACCCATAGCCGGCACTACAAGTCAGCGTGAACGATATTCATTGAAGAGCGGTACATGCCCATGCCACATACCCAGTCCCGCACCCCCGGTGACCCATGTCGGCGTCAAAGAGGTTCGTTGAAGAACGGCACATAGATACACAGTGCCACATATCCAGTGACCCAAGGTGGCATCAAAGATGTTCATTCGAAACTAACACAGGCTTAGTGACCCATACCCGGCACTACAAGTCAGCGTGAAAGAGATTCATTGAAGAGCGGTACATGCCCATGCCACATACCCAGTCCCAGACCTCCAGTGACCCATGTCGGCGTCAAAGAGGTTCGTTGAAGAGCGGCACGTAGATACACAGTGCCACATATCCAGTGACCCAAGTTGGCATCAAAAAGGTTCATTCGAAACTAACACAGGTCGAGTGGCCCATACCCGGTACTCCAAGTCAGCGTGAACGATATTCATTGAAGAGCGGTACATGCCCATGCCACATACCCAGTTCCGCACCCCCGGTGACCCATGTCGGCGTCAAAGAGGTTCGTTGAAGAGCGGCACATAGATACACAGTGCCACATATCCAGTGACCCAAGTTGACATCAAAAAGGTTCATTTGAAACTAACACAGGCCGAGTGGCCCATACCCAGTACTCCAAGTCAGCGTGAAAGAGATTCATTGAAGAGCGGTACATGCCCATGCCACATACCCAGTCCCGCACCCCCAGTGAACCATGTCGGCGTCAAAGAGGTTCGTTGAAGAACGGCACATAGATACACAGTGCCACATATCCAGTCACCCAAGGTGGCATCAAAGATGTTCATTCGAAACTAACACAGGCCGAGTGACCCATACGCGGCACTACAAGTCAGCGTGAAAGAGATTCATTGAAGAGCGGTACTTACTGATGCGACATACCCAGTCCCGCACCCCCAGTGACCCATGTCGGCGTCAAAGAGGTTCGTTGAAGAGCGGCACATAGATACACAGTGCCACATATCCAGTGACCCAAGTTGGCATCAAAAAGGTTCATTCGAAACTAACACAGGCCGAGTGACCCATACCCGGCACTACAAGTCAGCGTGAACGAGATTAATTGGAGCGGTATTTGCCGATGCCACATACCCAGTCCCGCACCCCCAGTGACCCATGTCGGCGTCAAAGAGGTTCGTTGAAGAGCGGCACATAGATACACAGTGCCACATATCCAGTGACCCAAGGTGGCATCAAAGATGTTCATTCGAAACTAACAAAGGCCGAGTGACCCATACCCGGCACTACAAGTCAGCGTGAATGATATTCATTGAAGAGCGGTACATGCCCATGCCACATAACCAGTCCTGCACCCCCGATGACCCATGTCGGCGTCAAAGAGGTTCGTTGAAGAGCGGCACATAGATACACAGTGCCACATATCCAGTGACCCAAGTTGGTATCAAAAAGGTTCATTCGAAACTAACACAGGCCGAGTGGCCCATACCCGGTACTCCAAGTCAGCGTGAACGATATTCATTGAAGAGCTGTACATGCCCATGCCACATACCCAGTCCCACACCCCCGGTGACCCATGTTGGCGTCAAAGAGGTTCGTTGAAGAACGGCACATAGATACACAGTGCCACATATCCAGTGACCCAAGGTGGCATCAAAGATGTTCATTCGAAACTAACACAGGCCGAGTCACCCGTACCCGGCACTACAAGTCAGCGTGAAAGAGATTCATTGAAGAGCGGTACTTACCGATGCCACATACCCAGTCCCGCACCCCCAGTGACCCATGTCGGCGTCAAAGAGGTTCGTTGAAGAGCGGCACATAGATACATAGTGCCACATATCCAGTGACCCAAGGTGGCATCAAAAATGTTCATTCGAAACTAACACAGGCCGATTGACCCATACCCGGCACTACAAGTCAGTGTGAAAGAGATTCATTGAAGAGCGGTACTTGCCGATGCCACATACCCAGTCCCGCAACCCCGTGGCCCATGTCGGCGTCAAAGAGATTCGTTGAAGCCCGGCACATAGATACACAGTGCCACATATCCAGTGACCCAAGGTGGCATCGAAGATGTTCATTCGAAAGTAACACAGGCCGAGTGACCCATACCCGGCACTACAAATCAGCGTGAAAGAGATTCATTGAAGAGCGTTACTTGCCGATGCCACATACCCAGTCCCGCACCCCCAGTGACCCATGTCGGCGTCAAAGAAGTTCGTTGAAGAGCGGCACATAGATAGACAGTGCCACATATCCAGTGACTCAAGTTGGCATCAAAAAGGTTCATTCGAAACTAACGCAGGCCGCGTGACCCATACCCGGCACTACAAGTCAGCGTGAAAGAGATTCATTGAAGAGCGGTACTTGCCGATGCCACATACCCAGTCCCACACCCCCAGTAACCCATGTCGGCGTCAAAGAGGTTCGTTGAAGAGCGGCACATAGATACACAGTGCCACATATCCAGTGACCCAAGGTGGCATCAAAGATGTTCATTCGAAAGTAACACAGGCCGAGTGACCCATACCCGGCACTACAAATCAGCGTGAGATTCATTGAAGAGCGTTACTTGCCGATGCCACATACCCAGTCCCGCACCCCCAGTGACCCATGTCGGCGTCAAAGAGGTTCGTTGAAGAGCGGCACATAGATACACAGTGCCACATATCCAGTGACCCAAGTTGGCATCAAAAAGGTTCATTCGAAACTAACGCAGGCCGCGTGACCCATACCCGGCACTACAAGTCAGCGTGAAAGAGATTCATTGAAGAGCGGTACTTGCCGATGCCACATACCCAGTCCCACACCCCCAGTAACCCATGTCGGCGTCAAAGAGGTTCGTTGAAGAGCGGCACATAGATACACAGTGCCACATATCCAGTGACGCAAGGTGGCATCAAAAATGTTCATTCGAAACTAACACAGGCCGATTGACCCATACCCGGCAATACAAGTCAGTGTGAAAGAGATTCATTGAAGAGCGGTACTTGCCGATGCCACATACCCAGTCCCGCACCCGCAGTGGCCCATGTCGGCGTCAAAGAGGTTCGTTGAAGCGCGGTACATAGATACACAGTGCCACATATCCAGTGACCCAATGTGGCATCAAAGATGTTCATTCGAAAGTAACACAGGCCGAGTGACCCATACCCGGCACTACAAGTCAGCGTGAAAGAGATTCATTGAAGAGCGGTACATGCCCATGCCAGATACCCAGTCCCGCACCCCCAGTTACCCATGTCGGCGTCAAAGAGGCTCATTGAAGAACGGCGCATAGATACACAGTGCCACATATCCAGTGACACAAGGTGGCATCAAAAAGGTTCATTCGAAACTAACACAGGCCGAGTGACCCATACCCGGCACTACAAGTCAGCGTGAACGAGATTAATTGAAGAGCGGTATTTGCCGATGCCACATACCCAGTCCCGCACCCCCAGTGACCCATGTCGGCGTCAAAGAGGTTCGTTGAAGAGCGGCACATAGATACACAGTGCCACATATCCAGTGACCCAAGGTGGCATCAAAGATGTTCATTCGAAACTAACACAGGCCGAGTGACCCATACCCGGCACTACAAGTCAGCGTGAACGATATTCATTGAGGAGCGGTACATGCCCATGCCACATAACCAGTCCTGCACCCCCGATGACCCATGTCGGCGTCAAAGAGGTTCGTTGAAGAGCGGCACATTGATACACAGTGCCACATATCCAGTGACCCAAGTTGGTATCAAAAAGGTTCATTCGAAACTAACACAGGCCGAGTGGCGCATACCCGGTACTCCAAGTCAGCGTGAACGGTATTCATTGAAGAGCTTGACATGCCCATGCCACATACCCAGTCCCACACCCCCGGTGACCCATGTTGGCGTCAAAGAGGTTCGTTGAAGAGCGGCACATAGATACACAGTGCCACATATCCAGTGACCCAAGGTGGCATCAAAAATGTTCATTCGAAACTAACACAGGCCGATTGACCCATACCCGGCACTACAAGTCAGTGTGAAAGAGATTCATTGAAGAGCGGTACTTGCCGATGCCACATACCCAGTCCCGCACCCCCGTGGCCCATGTCGGCGTCAAAGAGATTCGTTGAAGCCCGGCACATAGATACACAGTGCCACATATCCAGTGACCCAAGGTGGCATCGAAGATGTTCATTCGAAAGTAACACAGGCCGAGTGACCCATACCCGGCACTACAAATCAGCGTGAAAGAGATTCATTGAAGAGCGTTACTTGCCGATGCCACATACCCAGTCCCGCACCCCCAGTGACCCATGTCGGCGTCAAAGAAGTTCGTTGAAGAGCGGCACATAGATAGACAGTGCCACATATCCAGTGACCCAAGTTGGCATCAAAGATGTTCATTCGAAAATAACGCAGGCCGAGTGACCCATGCCCGGCACTACAAGTCAGCGTGAAAGAGATTCATTGAAGAGCGGTACTTGCCGATGCCACATACCCAGTCCCGCACCCCCAGTGACCCATGTCGGCGTCAAAGAGGTTCGTTGAAGAGCGGCACATAGATACACAGTGCCACATATCCAGTGACCCAAGGTGGCATCAAAGATGTTAATTCGAAAGTAACACAGGCCGCGTGACCCATACCTGGCACTACAAGTCAGCGTGAAAGAGATTCATTTAAGAGCGGTACTTGCCGATGCCACATACCCAGTCCCGCACCCCCAGTAACCCATGTCGGTGTCAAAGAGGTTCGTTGAAGAGCGGCACATAGATACACAGTGCCACATATCCAGTGACCCAAGGTGGCATCAAAGATGTTCATTCGAAACTAACACAGGCCGAGTGACCCATACCCGGCACTACAAGTCAGCGTGAAAGAGATTCATTGAAGAGCGGTACATGCCCATGCCACATACCCAGTCCCGCACCCCCAGTGACCCATGTCGGCGTCAAAGAGGTTCGTTGAAGAACGGTACATAGGTACACAGTACCACATATCCAGTGACCCAAGGTGGCATCAAAGATGTTCATTCGGAACTAACACAGGCCGAGTGACCCATACCCGGCACTACAAGTCAGCGTGAAAGAGATTCATTGAAGAGCGGTACTTACTGATGCCACATACCCAGTCCCGCACCCCCGGTGACCCATGTCGGCGTCAAAGAGGTTCGTTGAAGAACGGCACATAGATACACAGTGCCACATATCCAGTGACCCAAGGTGGCATCAAAGATGTTCATTCGAAACTAACACAGGCCGAGTCACCCGTACCCGGCACTACAAGTCAGCGTGAACGATATTCATTGAAGAGCGGTACATGCCCATGCCACATACCCAGTCCCGCACCCCCGGTGACCCATGTCGGCGTCAAAGAGGTTCGTTGAAGAACGGCACATAGATACACAGTGCCACATATCCAGTGACCCAAGGTGGCATCAAAAATGTTCATTCGAAACTAACACAGGCCGAGTGACCCATACCCGGCACTACAAATCAGCGTGAAAGAGATTCATTGAAGAGCGTTACTTGCCGATGCCACATACCCAGTCCCGCACCCCCAGTGACCCATGTCGGCGTCAAAGAGGTTCGTTGAAGAGCGGCACATAGATACACAGTGCCACATATCCAGTGACCCAAGGTGGCATCGAAGATGTTCATTCGAAAGTAACACAGGCCGAGTGACCCATACCCGGCACTACAAATCAGCGTGAAAGAGATTCATTGAAGAGCGTTACTTGCCGATGCCACATACCCAGTCCCGCACCCCCAGTGACCCATGTCGGCGTCAAAGAGGTTCGTTGAAGAGCGGCACATAGATACACAGTGCCACATATCCAGTGACCCAAGTTGACATCAAAAAGGTTCATTCGAAACTAACACAGGCCGAGTGGCCCATACCCAGTACTCCAAGTCAGCGTGAAAGAGATTCATTGAAGAGCGGTACATGCCCATGCCACATACCCAGTCCCGCACCCCCAGTGAACCATGTCGGCGTCAAAGAGGTTCGTTGAAGAACGGCACATAGATACACAGTGCCACATATCCAGTCACCCAAGGTGGCATCAAAGATGTTCATTCGAAACTAACACAGGCCGAGTGACCCATACCCGGCACTACAAGTCAGCGTGAGATTCATTGAAGAGCGTTACTTGCCGATGCCACATACCCAGTCCCGCACCCCCAGTGACCCATGTCGGCGTCAAAGAAGTTCGTTGAAGAGCGGCACATAGATAGACAGTGCCACATATCCAGTGACCCAAGTTGGCATCAAAAAGGTTCATTCGAAACTAACGCAGGCCGCGTGACCCATACCCGGCACTACAAGTCAGCGTGAAAGAAATTCATTGAAGAGCGGTACTTGCCGATGCCACATACCCAGTCCCACACCCCCAGTAACCCATGTCGGCGTCAAAGAGGTTCGTTGAAGAGCGGCACATAGATACACAGTGCCACATATCCAGTGACCCAAGGTGGCGTCAAAGATGTTCATTCGAAAGTAACACAGGCCGAGTGACCCATACCCGGCACTACAAATCAGCGTGAGATTCATTGAAGAGCGTTACTTGCCGATGCCACATACCCAGTCCCGCACCCCCAGTGACCCATGTCGGCGTCAAAGAGGTTCGTTGAAGAGCGGCACATAGATACACAGTGCCACATATCCAGTGACCCAAGTTGGCATCAAAAAGGTTCATTCGAAACTAACGCAGGCCGCGTGACCCATACCCGGCACTACAAGTCAGCGTGAAAGAGATTCATTGAAGAGCGGTACTTGCCGATGCCACATACCCAGTCCCACACCCCCAGTAACCCATGTCGGCGTCAAAGAGGTTCGTTGAAGAGCGGCACATAGATACACAGTGCCACATATCCAGTGACGCAAGGTGGCATCAAAAATGTTCATTCGAAACTAACACAGGCCGATTGACCCATACCCGGCAGTACAAGTCAGTGTGAAAGAGATTCATTGAAGAGCGGTACTTGCCGATGCCACATACCCAGTCCCGCACCCCCAGTGGCCCATGTCGGCGTCAAAGAGGTTCGTTGAAGCGCGGCACATAGATACACAGTGCCACATATCCAGTGACCCAATGTGGCATCAAAGATGTTCATTCGAAAGTAACACAGGCCGAGTGACCCATACCCGGCACTACAAGTCAGCGTGAAAGAGATTCATTGAAGAGCGGTACATGCCCATGCCACATACCCAGTCCCGCACCCCCAGTTACCCATGTCGGCGTCAAAGAGGTTCATTGAAGAACGGCGCATAGATACACAGTGCCACATATCCAGTGACCCAAGGTGGCATCAAAAAGGTTCATTCGAAACTAACACAGGCCGAGTGACCCATACCCGGCACTACAAGTCAGCGTGAACGAGATTAATTGAAGAGCGGTATTTGCCGATGCCACATACCCAGTCCCGCACCCCCAGTGACCCATGTCGGCGTCAAAGAGGTTCGTTGAAGAGCGGCACATAGATACACAGTGCCACATATCCAGTGACCCAAGGTGGCATCAAAGATGTTCATTCGAAACTAACACAGGCCGAGTGACCCATACCCGGCACTACAAGTCAGCGTGAACGATATTCATTGAGGAGCGGTACATGCCCATGCCACATAACCAGTCCTGCACCCCCGATGACCCATGTCGGCGTCAAAGAGGTTCGTTGAAGAGCGGCACATTGATACACAGTGCCACATATCCAGTGACCCAAGTTGGTATCAAAAAGGTTCATTCGAAACTAACACAGGCCGAGTGGCGCATACCCGGTACACCAAGTCAGCGTGAACGGTATTCATTGAAGAGCTTGACATGCCCATGCCACATACCCAGTCCCACACCCCCGGTGACCCATGTTGGCGTCAAAGAGGTTCGTTGAAGAACGGCACATAGATACACAGTGCCACATATCCAGTGACCCAAGGTGGCATCAAAGATGTTCATTCGAAACTAACACAGGCCGAGTGACCCATACCCGGCACTACAAGTCAGCGTGAAAGAGATTCATTGAAGAGCGGTACATGCCCATGCCACATACCCAGTCCCGCACCCCCAGTGAACCCATGTCGGCGTCAAAGAGGTTTGTTGAAGAGCGGCACATAGATACACAGTGCCACATATCCAGTGACCCAAGGTGGCATCAAAGATGTTCATTCGAAACTAACACAGGCCGAGTGACCCATACCCGGCACTACAAGTCAGCGTGAATGAGATTCATTGAAGAGCGGTACTTGCCGATGCCACATACCCAGTCCCGCACCCCCAGTGACCCACGTCGGCGTCAAAGAGGTTCGTTGAAGAGCGGCACATAGATGCAGAGTGCCACATATCCAGTGACCCAAGATGACATCAAAAAGGTTCATTCGAAACTAACACAGGCCGAGTGGCCCATACCCAGTACTCCAAGTCAGCGTGAAAGGGATTCATTGAAGAGCGGTACATGCCCATGCCACATACCCAGTCCCGCACCCCCAGTGAACCCATGTCGGCGTCAAAGAGGTTCGTTGAAGAACGGCACATAGATACACAGTGCCACATATCCAGTGACCCAAGGTGGCATCAGAGATGTTGATTCGAGACTAACACAGGCCGAGTGACCCATACCCGGCACTACAAGTCAGCGTGAAAGAGATTCATTGAAAGGCGGTACTTACTGATGCCACATACCCAGTCCCGCACCCCCAGTGACCCATGTCGGCGTCAAAGAGGTTCGTTGAAGAGCGGCACATAGATACACAGTGCCACATATTCAGTGACCCAAGTTGGCATCAAAAAGGTTCATTCGAAACTAACACAGGCCGAGTGACCCATACCCGGCACTACAAGTCAGCGTGAAAGAGATTAATTGAAGAGCGGTACTTGCCGATGCCACATACCCAGTCCCGCACCCCCAGTGACCCACGTCGGCGTCAAAGAGGTTCGTTGAAGAGCGGCACATAGATGCAGAGTGCCACATATCCAGTGACTCAAGATGACATTAAAAAGGTTCATTCGAAATTAACACAGGCCGAGTGGCCCATACCCAGTACTCCAAGTCAGCGTGAAAGAGATTCATTGAAGAGCGGTACATGCCCATGCCACATACCCAGTCCCGCACCCCCAGTGACCCATGTCGGCGTCAAAGAGGTTCGTTGAAGAACGGCACATAGGTACACAGTACCACATATCCAGTGACCCAAGGTGGCATCAAAGATGTTCATTCGGAACTAACACAGGCCGAGTGACCCATACCCGGCACTACAAGTCAGCGTGAAAGAGATTCATTGAAGAGCGGTACTTACTGATGCCACATACCCAGTCCCGCACCCCCAGTGACCCATGTCGGCGTCAAAGAGGTTCGTTGAAGAGCGGCACATAGATACACAGTGCCACATATCCAGTGACCCAAGTTGGCATCAAAAAGGTTCATTCGAAACTAACACAGGCCGAGTGACCCATACCCGGCACTACAAGTCAGCGTGAAAGAGATTCATTGAAGAGCGGTACTCGCCGATGCCACATACCCAGTCCCGTACCCGAGTGACCCATGTCGGCGTCAAAGAGGTTCGTTGAAGAGCGGCACATAGATACACAGTGCCACATATCCAGTGACCCAAGGCGGCATCAAAGATGTTCATTCGAAAATAACACAGGCCGAGTGACCCATGCCCGGCACTACAAGTCAGCGTGAAAGAGATTCATTGAAGAGCGGTACTTGCCGATGCCACATACCCAGTCCCGCACCCCTAGTGACCCATGTCGGCGTCAAAGAGGTTCGTTGAAGAGCGGCACATAGATACACAGTGCCACATATCCAGTGACCCAAGGTGGCATCAAAGATGTTAATTCGAAAGTAACACAGGCCGCGTGACCCATACCTGGCACTACAAGTCAGCGTGAAAGAGATTCATTGAAGAGCGGTACTTGCCGATGCCACATACCCAGTCCCACACCCCCAGTAACCCATGTCGGTGTCAAAGAGGTTCGTTGAAGAGCGGCACATAGATACACAGTGCCACATATCCAGTGACCCAAGGTGGCATCAAAGATGTTTATTCGAAACTAACACAGGCCGAGTGACCCATACCCGGCACTACAAGTCAGCGTGAAAGGGATTCATTGAAGAGCGGTACTTGCCGATGCCACATACCCAGTCCCGCACCCCCAGTGACCCATGTCGGCGTCAAGGAGGTTCGTTGAAGAGCGGCACATAGATACACAGTGCCACATATACAGTGACCCAAGGTGGCATCAAAGATGTTCATTCGAAACTAACACAGGCCGAGTGACCCATAGCCGGCACTACAAGTCAGCGTGAACGATATTCATTGAAGAGCGGTACATGCCCATGCCACATACCCAGTCCCGCACCCCCGGTGACCCATGTCGGCGTCAAAGAGGTTCGTTGAAGAACGGCACATAGATACACAGTGCCACATATCCAGTGACCCAAGGTGGCATCAAAGATGTTCATTCGAAACTAACACAGGCCGAGTGACCCATACCCGGCACTACAAGTCAGCGTGAAAGAGATTCATTGAAGAGCGGTACATGCCCATGCCACACACCCAGTCCCGCACCCCCAGTGAACCCATGTCGGCGTCAAAGAGGTTTGTTGAAGAGCGGCACATAGATACACAGTGCCACATATCCAGTGACCCAAGGTGGCATCAAAGATGTTCATTCGAAACTAACACAGGCCGAGTGACCCATACCCGGCACTACAAGTCAGCGTGAATGAGATTCATTGAAGAGCGGTACTTGCCGATGCCACATACCCAGTCCCGCACCCCCAGTGACCCACGTCGGCGTCAAAGAGGTTCGTTGAAGAGCGGCACATAGATGCAGAGTGCCACATATCCAGTGACCCAAGGTGGCATCAGAGATGTTGATTCGAAACTAACACAGGCCGAGTGACCCATACCTGGCACTACAAGTCAGCGTGAAAGAGATTCATTGAAGGGCGGTACTTACTGATGCCACATACCCAGTCCCGCACCCCCAGTGACCCATGTCGGCATCAAAGAGGTTCGTTGAAGAGCGGCACATAGATACACAGTGCCACATATCCAGTGACCCAAGTTGGCATCAAAAAGGTTCATTCGAAACTAACACAGGCCGAGTGACCCATACCCGGCACTACAAGTCAGCGTGAAAGAGATTCATTGAAGAGCGGTACTTGCCGATGCCACATACCCAGTCCCGTACCCGAGTGACCCATGTCGGCGTCAATGAGGTTCGTTGAAGAGCGGCACATAGATACACAGTGCCACATATCCAGTGACCCAAGGTGGCATCAAAGATGTTCATTCGAAACTAACACAGGCCGAGTGACCCATACCCGGCACTACAAGTCAGCGTGAAAGAGATTCAGTGCAGAGCGGTACATGCCCTTGCCACATACCCAGACCCAGACCTCCAGTGACCCATGTCGGCGTCAAAGAGGTTCGTTGAAGAGCGGCACGTAGATACACAGTGCCACATATCCAGTGACCCAAGTTGGCATCAAAAAGGTTCATTCGAAACTAACACAGGTCGAGTGGCCCATACCCGGTACTCCAAGTCAGCGTGAACGATATTCATTGAAGAGCGGTACATGCCCACGCCACATACCCAGTTCCGCACCCCCGGTGACCCATGTCGGCGTCAAAGAGGTTCGTTGAAGAGCGGCACATAGATACACAGTGCCACATATCCAGTGACCCAAGTTGACATCAAAAAGGTTCATTCGAAACTAACACAGGCCGAGTGGCCCATACCCAGTACTCCAAGTCAGCGTGAAAGAGATTCATTGAAGAGCGGTACATGCCCATGCCACATACCCAGTCCCGCACCCCCAGTGAACCATGTCGGCGTCAAAGAGGTTCGTTGAATACACAGTGCCACATATCCAGTGACCCAAGGTGGCATAAAAGATGTTCATTCGAAACTAACACAGGCCGAGTGACCCATACGCGGCACTACAAGTCAGCGTGAAAGAGATTCATTGGAGCGGTACTTACTGATGCCACATACCCAGTCCCGCACCCCCAGTGACCCATGTCGGCGTCAAAGAGGTTCGTTGAAGAGCGGCACATAGATACACAGTGCCACATATCCAGTGACCCAAGTTGGCATCAAAAAGGTTCATTCGAAACTAACACAGGCCGAGTGACCCATACCCGGCACTACAAGTCAGCGTGAAAGAGATTCATTGAAGAGCGGTACTTGCTGATGCCACATACCCAGTCCCGCACCCCGAGTGACCCATGTCGGCGTCAAAGAGGTTTGTTGAAGAGCGGCACATAGATACACAGTGCCACATATCCAGTGACCCAAGGTGGCATCAAAGATGTTCATTCGAAACTAACACAGGCCGAGTGACCCATACCCGGCACTACAAGTCAGCGTGAATGAGATTCATTGAAGAGCGGTACTTGCCGATGCCACATACCCAGTCCCGCACCCCCAGTGACCCACGTCGGCGTCAAAGAGGTTCGTTGAAGAGCGGCACATAGATGCAGAGTGCCACATATCCAGTGACCCAAGATGACATCAAAAAGGTTCATTCGAAACTAACACAGGCCGAGTGGCCCATACCCAGTACTCCAAGTCAGCGTGAAAGGGATTCATTGAAGAGCGGTACATGCCCATGCCACATACCCAGTCCCGCACCCCCAGTGAACCCATGTCGGCGTCAAAGAGGTTCGTTGAAGAACGGCACATAGATACACAGTGCCACATATCCAGTGACCCAAGGTGGCATCAAAGATGTTGATTCGAAACTAACACAGGCCGAGTGACCCATACCCGGCACTACAAGTCAGCGTGAAAGAGATTCATTGAAGGGCGGTACTTACTGATGCCACATACCCAGTCCCGCACCCCCAGTGACCCATGTCGGCGTCAAAGAGGTTCGTTGAAGAGCGGCACATAGATACACAGTGCCACATATCCAGTGACCCAAGTTGGCATCAAAAAGGTTCATTCGAAACTAACACAGGCCGAGTGACCCATACCCGGCACTACAAGTCAGCGTGAAAGAGATTCATTGAAGAGCGGTACTTGCCGATGCCACATACCCAGTCCCGTACCCGAGTGACCCATGTCGGCGTCAGAGGTTCGTTGAAGAGCGGCACATAGATACACAGTGCCACATATCCAGTGACCCAAGGTGGCATCAAAGATGTTCATTCGAAACTAACACAGGCCGAGTGACCCAAACCCGGCACTACAAGTCAGCGTGAAAGAGATTCATTGAAGAGCGGTACTTGCCGATGCCACATACCCAGTCCCGCACCCCCAGTGACCCATGTCGGCGTCAAAGAGGTTTGTTGAAGAGCGGCACATAGATACACAGTGCCACATATCCAGTGACCCAAGGTGGCATCAAAGATGTTAATTCGAAAGTAACACAGGCCGAGTGACCCATACCCGGCACTACAAATCAGCGTGAAAGAGATTCATTGAAGAGCGTTACTTGCCGATGCCACATACCCAGTCCCGCACCCCCAGTGACCCATGTCGGCGTCAAAGAGGTTCGTTGAAGAGCGGCACATAGATACACAGTGCCACATATCCAGTGACCCAAGTTGGCATCAAAAAGGTTCATTCGAAACTAACGCAGGCCGAGTGACCCATACCCGGCACTACAAGTCAGCGTGAAAGAGATTCATTGAAGAGCGGTACTTGCCGATGCCACATACCCAGTCCCACACCCCCAGTAACCCATGTCGGTGTCAAAGAGGTTCGTTGAAGAGCGGCACATAGATACACAGTGCCACATATCCAGTGACCCAAGGTGGCATCAAAGATGTTCATTCGAAACTAACACAGGCCGAGTGACCCATACCCGGCACTACAAGTCAGCGTGAAAGAGATTCATTGAAGAGCGGTACTTGCCGATGCCACATACCCAGTCCCGCACCCCCAGTGACCCATGTTGGCGTCAAGGAGGTTCGTTGAAGAGCGGCACATAGATACACAGTGCCACACATCCAGTGACCCAAGGTGGCATCAAAGATGTTCATTCGAAACTAACACAGGCCGAGTGACCCATACCCGGCACTACAAGTCAGCGTGAAAGAGATTCATTGAAGAGCGGTACTTGCCGATGCCATATACCCAGTCCCACACCTCCAGTGACCCATGTTGGCGTCAAAGAGGTTCGTTGAAGAGCGGTACATAGATGCACAGTGCCACATATCAAGTGACCCATGTTGGTCCGACGGTTGGTTAGCATGGGTCGCAGCCCGACCCGCTACCCATTCAACCATGGACTATCGAGATACCAGGTTTTGGGGAATACGGTTCGATAGATAGATAGATAGATAGATAGATAGATAGATAGATAGATAGATAGATAGATAGATAGATAGATAGATAGATAGATAGATAGATAGATAGATAGATAGATACCGCAAAGTGCGTGAAATAATTTGAGAATGCTAATCGCATTAAATATTGGCGGTGCATTCATATTTAGAGATGATTGGCGACTTTAATGCTATTGGCAATCTATCTTATGGTTGTTGGGTAATTGTTAATGATATGTTCTATTGCAAAGCAAGAGAGCCGAACATTTACATCTATGAATCAGCTCTCCTAAGGATAAAGTCACACCCAGGAACGACGTGCATGCTGAGAGAGACGCTAATCCCTTTGATGGAATTTGCGCGTTCGGCTGGATTCGCCAGCCAGATGTGAAGCCTTATTCCCTTTCTTTACCCCTGAGTGAGGATATTTTTAGCCGCATATATTTTAGTCGGGCGAGGAGGAAAGGGCTGGCGGCGAACTTCTCTCTGATTCAAGAGGGGGGAACTTTGGGTCAGTTGGTCCGAGATGTTTGAAGAGGAAAATAACCGCGACTTCAGACGGGACAGGATGAGCGGACAGGACTAGCGGTAACTAGCAACTTAGGTGTATTACCATGAAACACATAGCAGCAAAATGTCGCATCTGCGCGCAGCGCGCCTTGACATACGGATGAACAAAATGAAACACACGTGGCAGAAAGCACCTTAGCACTATGGAAAGTGCCAAGGGGCAAAAAATTTACTATCACAGGCTAATCAAAAACCGAGTTTCTTTATCTAGGAGAGCCACCGACGGCTCACTTACGCACGTGTCTAGGCCAAGTCTGCGCATGTGTGCCGCTTCCATAATTTCTCAGGTCAAGGCACGTTGCGCGGCGATGCAATATTTTGCTGCTATGTGTTTCATGGTAATAAACCTCAGTCGCTAGGTACCGCTCGTCCTGTCCAGTCCATCGTCACGTCCCGTCTAAAGTCGTGGTTCATTTCCTCTTTAAACTTCTCTCTGGCTTGTGCGAGCGGGCGCGGCGCTACTTGAACGTGTTCCCGTCACGTGCAGCGGAAAGATTTTGAGATGTTTTAGTTCGTTCTCCGTGAAATTTACGTGAGGTCAATTCATACGAGCCCGTCGAAGCACCATTGTGCAGCGTTTTGGTGCAACGGTAACTACAGCAAGCGGACTGCGCAGACATGCGACGCGCATCATCAGCCGCGGTGTGTGTATGTGTTGTGAACTATTCTGGAGGTATCGTATTTTACTCGACGAAGACGAGCGGCGTCTGCGAATCGCCAGCGTGAACTGGAAAATCTTCTCACTATCTGATCGCTTGGCGTAAAAACTAAATCATAAGAGGGCTCGGGTACGGCCCACCTAATGATCCCTAAAGATGTAAGCACCAATCGTTATAAAATGTTTACATCAGCCGTCGGCATCGTTGTCACGCGTTTCAAGTCTAGTCGACTTGAAATCGGTATGCTATGTCTACGTTAGCCTCCTCTATATGAGGTCAATGGAGCTGCTCAACACAGCGATCACGGCGATTGGTAAACCAGCATGATACATATAAGCTTTGTGCTTCGGCATTGGCTTTTGCCGAGTAAAGTAGCAATATCCAAAGGGAATCGCGTAAAAAGAATCTCATGGCTATTTGTGAGAGCACAATTTCGTAAAACGGGTGAGTGCGTCGTAGAGGACGGAAAAAGGATTTAAAAAACACGGTGGAAAACGATTTTAAGACCTACGGCATTCGGTCGTCAGCGTTCTGAAAACCGAACATCGTAGGTCTCAAAATCGTATCTTGCACCGTGTTTTAGAGCGCAGCTCTTAGGCACCCGTTCCTGCGGCGAGCGTCGGCGTCGGCGGCGCAACAGAGCGAACGAGCACAGCGAAAGGTAAAAGCCAACACGAAGCGCAGCGGGGGATGAAAGACGCGAGGAGCAAAGCGAAGCAGGAGGGTACAGCGAAACCATGAGGCGGAAAGTGGAGGAGGAGGGTACAGCGAAAGCGGGAGTAGAAAAGCGTAGTGCGGCGACGATGGCTACGAGATGGCGCCAGAGTAGCGCGCGTCGTCTAGGATGTCTGTCGGCGGCGGCTGCTGCGAATCGCGCCCACACGTCACCCACGCTCTGGCTCTCGCAATCTCAAGATTAGTGAGGCAATCGCGGCACACTTCGCTTCGTTTGCAACGTGCCGCACTAGACTGATTGTCCGCGCCAGCCAATATATCGGGAAATGAAAACACGTACGGAGCTGCGCTGTAATTTCGCATTAGGGAGTATCGTAATCGTCAGTAAATTTTTTTAAACTTTCTTTTTCGTTTAATAGCTTGGCTAACGTTAGCTGGGGCACCCTATTTATTGAACATTGGTTGCTGTGCTTGCTTTCCAGTTGAAGTTGTGGTTGCTGCATGTTGTTAGAGTTGTCGGACGATCTCGCCGCTGCCACCAGTTGAAGGGGTTGTAGGTCGCAGAGAGGAACTTGGGAGGAATTAGGCGTACAGGGTTTATTTACAGATAGTTACATCAGGACAAGAGATACATTCGACAGTCTGGCGTTACTCCCAAATGGAGCACGCATGACGAAGCATACAGCATGCGAGCACGAAGCTTTAAACACACCCAGCACACTGCTGGTCGAGCACGATGACGAGCACGAGTACATTGACGAGCATACAGCACACAGCTTACGAGCACGATGACGAGTACATTGACGAGCACGAGCACACCTTAGCAGCCGACAAACAGCCGCTTATAAACACTCCGTTCTCCCTAGATCCCTAGGTGAGGGAAAAACGGCAGTTCACCGCCGATTCGCAGCGTCAAACGTCAACGCAGTCGACCCGCCGGTTGTCCATTATCTTGAGTATTGAAAGGCGCGTTGGGTCCCCGAGCTGACCCCCGCAGCGTGGCCGCCAGTTGTCTATTGTCTTGCGTCCTGTAGTCGCCACGTGTGTCAGCCGACTGTGACGAATCCTGGGGCCCACGTACCACAAAGCACCCTTTTGTTAGGGAAACTCTTCTTGGTGCAGAGAGACCATGAAGACCCGGCAAATCAGCCAACAATAGACGGGGCACCAAACGTGGCCCGCCCTGCTGCCGTCACCGATTCTCCGAACGAGGCGCATGGTGGAATAACGCTGCCGTAGTCTGCAGTTCTCCGAAGGAAGTTCATGGTCGGTTAGCGCTGTCGTCCTCGCTGGTTCTCCGAAGGGCACCGCCACCGCGGGTCGATCGAAGCACGTGCAGCGGGCTGAAATAGCTTTGCAGAGCAATACCCCTGCAGGCCGATCCCAACAATGTGAAAGTCAGCTTGAAAAAGCCCATCTGGCTACTGGCTGTTTGCTTTTCTTGTACATAATAAAAATTAAACTTCCTGCAGGCAAGCGACGTACGGTGGTGCTTCCCACCATGCGGGTAGCACAAGTTCTCCTCTACTCGCCAACTGTATTCGAGCAGTTGTGCAGGTATACTGCGTGCTCGAGGGAAGCCGCGGGCTGGCAGCGTCAAGAATGCAATGGTGAGTAATTCCGTCCAGAATTTTGATGTGGCATGCAATATTTAAAGGAAAGGAGAGAAATATGATACATCCATATTGTTATATGTTCTATGTTGCAGCTGTATCTTGTGTGTACTACATATTCAAGAGCCAAGCACTAGTCGGCTAAAGAAAAAAAAGACGTTCAGTGCCTATGACGTTTCGCTCTGCTGAGGACGAGGTAGTGGGTTCGATTCCCGGCCATGGCGGCTGCACTCCGATAGGGGTAGGGTGTCGACGAAACTCTCGTGTACCATGTTTTGGGCGCGCCTTAAAGGTACTTTGCGAAAAGGGGCCCAGGGTGCATGTTAAGGAACCCATGTTATTTTACTGTAATTTCCCTTGCCCTTGTACATTATCTTTCCCTATACCTTTCCCACAGCCGCGGGGCAGCTCAGGTGTCCGTGGGTAAGGAAGACAGTTAAGGTGGCCACGGCCGTTATTTTTCTACCTTCTTTTTGTCCTTCTTAGTGCAATAAAATACTGATATCCACTGCCCTAGGTAGTCAAAATTAACCTGGGGCCATTCACTATATTCCTTCTTAGTGCAATAAAATACTAATATCCACTGCCCTAGGTAGTCAAAATTAACCTGGGGCCATTCACCTTGGCTAACGTTAGCTGGGGCACATAGGGTGCCCCAGCTAACGTTAGCCAAGCTGTTCAACGAAAAAAAAAATCTAAAACACGGTTCAAGGTACGATTTTAAGACCTACTTTTAAGACCTACTTTGGTCATCAGAGTTCTGAAAACCGAACACCGCATGTCTTAAAATCTCATCTTGCTCCGGGCATTTTTAATCTTTTTTTTTTCGTTGAACAGCTTGGCTAACGTTAGCTGGGACACACGGTATACGGCGTCCCTCATAACCCATTTTGGAGCTCGGAACCAACTCGGACGTCGCTTATTGAAACAAATTTGAAACGCAGAAATGATTTTATGGGACAACCACTAGACCAATTTTATTGAAGTTTGTTGCGATAGAGAGACAGAGCGAAAAGGGAGAGTTAAATTCTGGTGACTGCAAAAGCAGAATTTTTATTTAGGAATCGGAATTGCAATTGTTTACAAGAATTCCTGAAAATCAGCAAGTGTAAAAAAAATAGAAGCACAACGTTTAAAATCCATAACTCTGCACTCATAACTCGCACTCTGCAAGCCAGGTATCGCAGTTCTATAATATGCCTCTATTAGAGTATACCCGTATACACTTGTACAGAGCGCTTAATGCAGCTTGGCATTCATAACACTCTTGAAGAGATTGCAGAGGCCCAGGAGCGCGCACAGCTAACTCGCCTGACAACAACGAAGGCAGGGAGATCCATCTTGCAGGAACTCGGATATCACCCCGATAGAGTAGCGGAGGAGTTCTCTGACGTTCCTCCGTCGATTCGTGAGAACATTACGGTCGCGCCAATACCTAGGAACATGCACCCCGATCATAATCGCGGTAGAAGGAGGGCAAGGGCGGCCAACCTCCTTAGGCAAATACACCGTGATCAGCGACAGGTCAGCTTTCTGCATGCCGCTTCTTGTAAGGGACGTCGGGCGTTCACCATCGTCACTGTTGATGATCGGCAAGGAATCACCAATGCTGCCTCGGTTCGGACGAGGGACTCCGAAATAGCTGAACAAATGGCTATTGCACTAGCCCTGCTGGATAGCTCACGGGATGTCATCTATAGTGATTCAAGATCTGCAGTCAGAGCATTTGAAAAAGGCACCGTTTCCAAACAGGCCCTCAGACTTATTGGGGGCAAGGCAATCACGCACCACTTCATTTATTCGTTTCCGGCACATCAGGGTCAGATAAAGGGTGCTCCTCCCAACCTCAACGAGTCGGCTCACGGGGCTGCGCGTGAACTTGCCCACCGCGCTACCCTCGACCAATCGGAAGCCGACTCCCCAGAGAACAGGGACACGCCCTCCACCTACAACAAGATTACTAAACACTACTATCTCAGCTGTAGAACCTACTTTGTTCCTCATTCGCGCCTCAATAGAGCTCAAGCATTAACGCTCCGTCTACTACAAACGAATACCTATCCGAATCCGTCACTCTTACATACAATCTATCCGGATACTTACACCAACGCTACCTGCCACGATTGTGGAGATATAGCCACGTTAGACCACATGCTCTGGCGGTGTGCCCGATCACGCTCTATCATCGCTAACAGCTCGGCCAGATGGGAGGCGGTTCTCCTTAGCCCTCTTCTGGCTGACCAACTCTGGGCTGTCCAGCAGGCCCACGATGCGGCCGAGAGGCTCGGCCTTCCGGTTCCCACGTGGGAGCGGCCCGCTTCGTGAAAACTCACGATCTGCAGGACTTCATTAAAGTTTGACCATACTATACTATACCATTAGAGTATCCAAGGTGGACTAATTTGATATATGAATTTACAGTTTATGATAATTATTTACGGTGCTACAATGGTCTTGCAAAAGTCCTACTCGCGAATCTGGGGTACATTTCAGAGGGGTGTATAATACATCAATTTTGCCCGCTTTAAATGTATTATTAGGCGCAGTTTACATAATTTTTATTGCTGAGTAACCGAGTTGCAAACTTGATAGATTCGTTTTCCGAGATTTCTCAGTGTTGAACAATGATAAAAAATGGACGACCTAAATAAAAGATCAGCTTGCAAAAGTCGCTAGATTTTAACTTTTTCTTTTAAATGCAACAAACCTCATCGAATTTGGTGCAGTGGTTGCCGAGAAAAATAATTTCTCCGTTCCCATGCATTTACGTAGATAGGAGTCCTTGAGCTAAAGCTTCCTCTTAAACCCCGTAATTTGTTTTTTTTTTCAGTACTATAGGGGCGGCTGGGCCCATGCACTGCACTGAGTGTTTTCGCATATAATATGTCCCATTGAATTCAGTCAATTGGTCCCTATGCTCGACCTTGGTATCGGCGTCATGAGAATACTAAACACCAACTGCACCGACGCAATTGGCTTTCTGTGTTGGTTGCTCATTTAACGACCTCAATATTGCGCGTTTTTATGCTATTTCTAGCGAAATACTGTTGAACGCAAGAGTTATTTCAAAGTTTGTCGTTTCCGGATATCCGACAAAGACAATAAGGCGCGGCTATAATGCCAAAAGGTGGCAAATGGAGGCTTCCCCTTCGAAGTCTGTGACGAAGAGTAGTATACTAGATGAGCTCATCTTTAAACATTTGTCGATATCCCGATCACGGTCAGCCCACACCGTTCAATGAACACTGTTCGAGACGTGACCTGGGGCTGTGTCTGTAACGATCCATATATTTTCCATATTCAGCTCGTGATCATCCATCGCGCCGAGTAGTCAATACTGGCGATCTATGAAGCATGGCCGTGACCGAGCCAATGTCTAAACATAAAATAAAGAGAGATAAATATTATGTAGATCGTTATAAATATGGCCCCTTGAGGATAATTTCACACCCCTTTTGAAGCAGCGCTTCTAGAAGGATCCAAGGAACCCAACGTCATCATCAATATGGAGTGGATCATTATGAGGCACAATATACTATAAAGTTCCTAATCAGTCCCTAACGCTTCTGTTTGGCGCTGATAGATGTGCAGAAAGGACAGACCCAACGCTATTTCGAGCATGAACGGTGGAGTTTCAGAGGGAGGATTACATCTGAAAAAATGTGATCTGAAAGAGCGTCCTGCTAAAAACTGTAACGCTTCGCTCACTGCGTGAATTACTACGTGTACAGCGAAGAGCAGTGAAAAAAGCCTGATTTTATTGTAAGCATAATTTATATTTACTTAGGCTGTTCAAGGATGTTAGCAGTTGCCAAGCGCCATATTTATATTAATCTATTTAGCTTACGCTGTTATTGTGCGATGCCTTTATGAATATGCTTGAGGTTATACTCCGGAATCAGTGTCTTTGATTTGTGTGAAGCACCAACTATATGTTTCGTCTGCTGGTGCTATGTGGTCGTTTTTCCAGTTCAGATTCTGGAAGCCCAGCGCTCAGACTAAGCACGCAGAAAAGAGCGACACGCATGCGCTGGTTAGCAACCACAGGAGTTTATTGTTTTTTGCCTTGAACTTTATGCATCCACACAAAAAAAAAGAAATAAAGAAACACTAGGGGTAGGGAACACATAGCAGACCTTTCACGATAGATACAATATATATTTTTTGCGCAGGCATTAAAATCGAAAAAAAAAGATATTGTATTTATCGTGATAAGTCTGCTAGCGTCCAGAATCCCCCTTTTTTCCCTTTCTTTGTTGTTTTTTGCGGATGTGTAAAGTCTAAGGCAAGAAACAATAAACTAGTACGCTTGCTAGCCAGCGCAATGTGTGTGTCGCTCTTTTCTGTGCGCTTCGCCTGAACAGGTCTTCCAGAATCTGAACGACGCTACTCCAACGAGTCCAAGTTTCTACCCTACTGTCGTTTTTCTGGAGCTTGATTTAAAGATAAAGAAATCAAAACTACTCTGACCACAGTGGTAGCAAAGTTACACATTCTTTTCCATATTGTTTTTCTTTCATTGAGGAAAACCATTAATTGCTTCTCAAGGTGCGCGCAGATATCACAACTTGCGGTGCTGTGCACAACATCACTCGCGCATAGCTTTATCGATGTAAATTTTCCATCCGGACCAATGGTCGCATTCTGGTTCAGGATTTTTATTAACATCCCAGCTATATCTTTACCGACACCTGGCCAGGTTCACCAGGGCTGGCCCACCAAGACTCCGCGTGGACCCGCGCGGTCTCAGATTCAGTTCTGCCCGGACCTGCTTACCCGAGCGCATATGGGCTGGCACTTCGGTGGACTCGCTCGAGCTCACCCGTGAGTACGAGTTGAGCTCGATTTGGCGAGCGAGCCCGCTGCCGCGGCGGCTCCCAGCGCATTTCTCACGCCCACTCTCGATCGGTGCACGAAGGCGAGGTCCCGCAGTGATGACCGCGCGCGTGACGCGGCTCCCGCATGCCCCGGCCTGACCGACGTCGACCGAGCGCAGCTCCCAATAAATCTACGCGAAAAACATCTGCCGGTGCGAAAGGCATCCCTTGATTTACCGCGCTCCGCCCCAACTGTTGGCGCGCGGCGGATGCCGTGCCTCGTCACGAGGACGTCGCGCTTGCTTGCTGACCGCTGTAACACTGTGGAGGAGCCAACATTTCTCCGCAGGGGGGCAGCGACACATGTGTCACGTGGGCCGTCTGCACAAGGGTCACCCACGTTACGTGGGCAGGGCACAGAGTCCCTACTTTGCGTTTCTGCCGCTTTGCAATCATAAGAGGCAAAGTGGATCGCTTCGGAATAATTTAGAACCTGTGTCTTATTTACTGAAACATACTTCGGGTTATGTTCACATTGGCGTACAAATTCTGAGGTCGAACTCATAAACGTTTTCTTTCGTAAGTCTTAGTTCCCCCCTACTGGCCGGCCACCTTCGCTAATATGTCCCAGATAGCGATCAGCTGGCATCTGTCGTTAAAATTTTGCCAGCAGTTTCGTCTTAAGAATGTTCGTGAATGTGAGCCAGGTAGGCCAGTTTTTATGAACCGTCTCTTACGCAATCACCGCCCGCGATTGGCCCTCGCCGCAGCGGCCGTCTTCTGATCATGCCGACCAGTGTCGTGAGTGGAGAGTGCCTGTACGCCGGTCGATATGGAAACGATCTCACATGCAAGAAGTTTTGTGAATATATACTGTCCCTGCATTCAGTTTACCCATTCCACCACCATTCCAACTGTTTCTCATGTGTGAAATGCATGTCTAGAAACAAATTGTGAACCGTAAGTGCGTCGAGCGAGGCATATTATATGCTACTAGTATGGGCGCATCACTATCTGCCTGGAACAGACTCTTGAGCAGGCAGCCTGTTGGGCTCATCTTTTGAAAGTGGCACAACATTGCGCCGTCGCGCGCTGGAGGACTGCTTCTGTTTCCCCAATTAAGGGTAAAAACTCGCATAATGCTGCAGAATTTCAATATGATATTCCTCCGTTGATCTGCACGCGAACTGGTTTGGTAGCAATTCGGACGCATAAAGAAAAACAACCGCATCGCAATTTTATCTTTGCTGCAGGCAGCGCGAAAAGGCCAAGGTATCTTGATTATCAGAGCAGGAAATGGAAGCCCAATTTTTTTTGTTAATATTGCGCAAAAAATAGCGGCACCAACGAGATAAGATGATTTGGCGGTACACTTACGCGTGTTAGTACCATACTTATGCAGAGAAACTTGACAACAGGTGCGTACTTTTGTGTGTAATGTGATCCTTGTTCACGAGAAATTAACTATATATTGTTACGGGGATCTTGGGAGTATAGAAGATTGTATTTACGATATATATATAAAAAATGAGTCAGAGTAGTTAAGATGGCTGACCACCAACAACACGTAGCAGCCAGCGTCCCGCAACCTTCTTCTTCCTCTTTTCTTTCATACTTCCGTAACAATATGCTCCTGATGACTTATAAACTTGAACGCATGTCATAGAGTACCGACCAGCTCGCTCTCAAGTCTTACCCCTGGTGACATCAGTCTACGACGCCACGCGTAGCCTTGCGTGCAAACGGAAAGGCGGCCTCGTCACCCGTCTTTAGATTTAGGGTCCCTTCGAGCTTAGCAGACCAGATAAGAGGGACTTGGGCCAGTATAATCTAACGATTCTATTCCAATTCTTTTCGTTTTAGTGCTTCGTCAGCGGTGCGAGCTGCGTTCAGGCAGTATAGGTTTTTCGTGACCCGTGGATGAGAAGAATAGAATCACAAATCGCTGCATCCGGCCTTGTTCGACATTGCGGAAGTGAAACTCTAAGCTATTTGATTTTACGGTGCCAAAACCACGATCTGATTTGATCTGATTGTGAGACACGCGGTAGTGAATGACTCGGGATTAATTTTGACCACCTGATGATCCTTAACATGCACCTAATGCATGGCATGTGGTTTTTTTCGCATTTCACCGCAATCAAAATGCGGCCGCCGTGGCCTGGATTCAATAGCGCGACCTCGTGCTTAGCAGCGCAACGCCATAGCCCATAAGCCACCACGGCGGGTAATATTTCAGAAATGTAAGCTGTCACACTAGGTTAACTTAACTCTACAATGTATCTTTAAGATGGCCGTATTCGTAGCCGAAATCTGCATCCGTAACAATATCGTTGATCCATACCCAGGAATTCTCGACATTGCCCCTTCACCATTCTGTAGAACTTCACGGCGATGCACAAGCGTAACTGAATGGGTGAAATTTTTAGAAAATTATATTTCAATATATCGGACGAGTATCAACAAGTTTCAACTTACTGCGCCGATAGGATAGTCCCTTCTAAATACATATGCGTTTATGGCACTTAGTCGGAACATTGGTGGGGCGTTATAGCAGTGTGTTGGTCAGAGATGGGCGGTGAAGTCACACCACAGGAGCAAATCGTTTTGCACCCTCCCGGCAGAGGGCACATTGACTTGAAGAAGTTAAAGCCCCTGAAACTTCGTTTCAGGCGGTTCAGAAGCTTCAGGGGCTTTAGAAGAAGCGCCAAATTTGAACCGTAATGTGATTTATTATAGCTGGAGTTGGAAAGGTAACTGCAGAGCGAGTGTCATCAGTCTGTTTACACGCGCAGGTTTTTGAGAGGTAGAAGGAAGGGAGAGGGAGTGTATATGCGTGTGCAAGTAATGAGCGCGGGCGTGTGTTTGTGTCACCGTATTTGAATCTGCGTACGCACCAGCACGTGTATGCGTTTGCGTGCGTGCGTAGATTTTTGTGCGTTTTCGTGGGAGCGTGTAAATTGGGCTCATATCTGTGTGTGTGTGTGTGTGTGTGTGTGCGTGTGTGTGTGTGTGTGTGTGTGTGTGTGTGTGTGTGTGTGTGTGTGTGTGTGTGTGTGTGTGTGTGTGTGTGTGTGTGTGTGTGTGTGTGTGTGTGTGTGTTGTGTGTGTGTTTTTTTGAACGACTTCCCTGCTCACACTTACGCTCGGGAACGAAGATGATATAGAGTTTATTTAAACCAATATTTAAATCCACGAGACCAGAAAGAATGACACCACATTTATAGCATTATCTCTTTCTGAAAGCGAAACCAACGAAAACCAAGCGCCTGAGACATCAAGATCCCCGCCCCAGATTTCGTCACGATAGGTGCCATGCTGTTTACCTTCGTTATCTTCCATCCCTTAGTTTCTGCGACCAAGCAAGCTTTCGGCGGCACACGTCGGCTGCTATATTGACATTAGAACTTGAAACTGCTTGCTTCAAAAAAAAATAAAAAAAATAAACAGCGTGAATAAAAATCGAAAGCGGACTGGCCGCAAGGAACATGCTCACGGAGCCCTGCCATTGATGACAATATCACAAAAGGCTAGGTGCGGTCTAGTCGATCTTAGACACATGTTCGCACGCATGCATACTGAAACACGAGCACACACGTTCGTAAACGTACACATTCACACGCGCCCATGCATGCACCGCAAGCACTCAAGCGCACCACCAGCTGGCGCACGCACGCACACATACACTAACACGCACGTATGCAGACACGGCGCGAATGCTCATACACGCATACACGCACTCGCGCGAATGCAAATGCAAATACGGATGCACACGCACGCGCACACATTCACGCGCGCACACGCGCGCACAGTCATACACACTCACGCTCCAAGACGTGCACACGCATAATCACTCTCTCTCGCTCCCGGCTGCCTCACAAAAACTTGCGCGTGCAAACAGACTGCTAACTGTGCCATAAGCTCCAATAAATCGATTTACGATTTGAACTCGCGCCTTTTCAAGCGAGTCTGCCCTTGCCGAGTGATTGCAGAATGATTTGATCCTGTCGCGTGACTTCCCCGCCCGACCCTGACCATAACACAGCTTCAACGCAGCACCAATGTCACGACTAAGTGCCGTCAGTGCAGACGTTGTTACGAGGGCGTACCCTCTCGGCGCTGTCAGCTGAAACTTGTTGATACCCGGCCGATATTTTTTGCAACATAATTTTGCAACAATTTTGGCCATTCAGCGACGCTTGTGCATTGCCGCGAAGCTCCACAGAATAGCGAAGGTGGCAAAGTTCAGAATTTCTGGACATGAAAATATTGTAGTTCATTTAGCTTTATTTTGACTAATGAGGCGTGGCGCTACGCGAGAACGTGGAGGGGTAGCGAAGGCGGGCGATGTGTTATAAGGACGCTGCGTCGTCGGGCTGCTCGGCTGATAGTGGCTTATCAGACGTGGCTAGCCTGAACATCAATCAAATCGAGCAGGGTAATCGGAGCAGGCCTCACTGTTTCAAAAAGCGGGAGTCAACGTATCCGATAGCGCTTGAGCGCAGGCTCTGAGTTTCTAAACAAAGGGGCGTGGTGATGCAAAGTTATAGCAGGCGAACACTGCGCTATATTAACGCGAAAGCGTTATGGGCCGCGTGTCGCAGAAAATCTGGTGTCTCCGTCTAGCGTCGGCGCCGGGCGTCCTGTGAGCGAAATTGCTCTACGAAATTGCTCTATATTCTATAAGGCACTAAAGTTCTCCTAGCACCAAAGTTGCTCGCACCTGATCTTGCATTATTTACAAAGTTATTCCTCCGAATTTTGAGAATGACAGCCCAAGAACAAATGTCATGAAAAAAAAAAAAAAAAAAACACAGACAGTGCATGCCTTTTATGTTAAACCTTCTCAGACTGAAATATAAGAAGTACGAAACAATAACAGAAGATTGGCCCACGCAAGGGGCCGCGCATATACCAGAAAGCTCGCCTCCGTGCATAGCGCTCGCCGCCAGCGTTTCACGGTAAACTTTACGGTTACATAAGCTGTAGTTGTCGGGAGGTGTGAGAAGCAGTCAGGGATCTTTGAATGCTATCACGTTCCACTCTTAAAGCCGAAGCTTAAGCGTCCTCCAAATTTTATCTTTGCAGTTCGCCATGCCATGAATGATGGAACGTTTATTGGTAATTTGCACCTAAACATTAACCCCATATTTAAGCATAGTTTGGAGAAATTTATTTTGCTTGCCCTGAAACTTCCGGTAGTACCACCGCATTTCCGTGAAGAATACGAAAGTTAATTTGCCTTAGATGTTGTCAAAATTCAACTTGCAATTTAACTATATTTAAGAAACTCAATAAGTTAAACGTAATTATTAAGTATCTGTTAATCGCGTAATTTAAAAAGTTCTACCTAAGTTTGTAGCTAAAACAGTGCCTCGAAAACTACTACTCCGTCATTCAACAAAAATATCGGATACCGGGTCGCGATCTTCCATTCCTGTTTTTTCGCGATATCACAAGGAGGAGAATAAGAAAAAAAGAGGGAAAGGCAGGGAGGTTAGCCAGTGTAAGTACCGGCTCGCTTTCCAACATCAGCGAATGGACTGTAATGGGGAAAAAAAGGAAGCTCCTGAAATTTTTCGCAGTGTAGTATCATAAGTATGACACAACGCTGGTCCATTACGTCGATGAAGAAAGCCTGGATACTTTCCACACAAGCGGAGCAAGCACATACTGCTACTGTGGACTTGACCGATCCAGATTGGTTACCCACCTTGTAAATACTATGCAAATATGCATTCTATTTCATTCCTTCTTCGTCTCTCTCTCTGTCTCTCTCTCAACATCCTGTTTGTTGTCTTTTCGCAACAACACAATCAGAGTGGTCTCACTGCTCTGAAAGCAATCATGCCAACAGGAGTTAGTGTAGTTCACATATGGCTGTAGAGTGAGTTGTTAAATTTCGGGATCAGGATGGACTTTTGACACCGAATCTTTCAGCCATTCTTAATGCAGAGCTACGATGTGCCCATTTTTCCATAGGTTAAGCCTCTGCAGAGAAACAGACTTCGCGTGAACAGCTAGTACACACTAGAGATACCAATCCTCCAGGCACAAACACTCACACTACCCAACGATGTTATCCAATCTGAGAACAGACCTTGCAAGTAAACCGGCGTTTCAAGCACGCTTGGTAAGCACCCCACACACTTCATAGTTATGGGTGTGCGCCAGAGCACTTCCTTCTTCGTATATTTTAACAAGTTTAACACTCCTAGGGCTTGATCTAGTACACATAAATTGCCAGATTGACAGCCGTCGCCCTAGCACAATCGGTAGCGCAACGCGCACATATTGCGAATGTTGTGGGTTCGGATCGATCGCGGGGGCAAGTTATCTTTTCGTCCACTTTAATTTTCTCTGCATCTTATTATTTTCTACATTTCAATAAACCACAGGTAATTTGCCCCATGCTTTCCTTGGCTTCATTGTCTGTTGTATTTATATGGTCGTGATTGAAGTTCCGAGGATGTCATTCTTTAAATTGCCGCATGCTTTTGCGCTTGCCAAGCCCACTGAAAGACCCGCGCCCGTATTCCCCAAGACGTCTTACGATAGAATTGTTCGTAAGAGAAAAGTTCAACTAATCCTGATGCTAGACATATTATTAGCAAAGGCGGCCGGCCAATGGCAAAGATCACTTTGAGAATTCGAGGCCTGGGTACCTGCTAGGTACGGGGTATTCGCGATGCAGATAAGCAGTGGCTTACACATAATATTTGCTGCCCATTTTTTACACGCTCCCAAGTCCCTCTACGAAATTCGCCGACTACCTCGCAAGCCACACTTTCGAAAAAGTTAACGTAATTTGTTGTGCCCCCTGCAAAGACGCAATTGCGCCATCCGCCAAAGGCGTTTATTTGATAATTCTTATCCTGAATAAAAAAGAAAGACATCCTGTGAAGATATATCCCCTAATGTGTAGAGCGGTGCAGGTGTGCTACTTAAATGTTTAATGTTACCCCAGTTCTCGTCGTTACCGATGATCCGATGCGAATAACATCAAGTTTTGCCCGACATTGGAGAACACAGCAGTTTCCGAGACCTCATAAACCTACATAAGTAACAAACCTTTCAGGGTAACTACCTGTGCTACGGAAGCATGCAGTAGTTTGCTCCGATTCTACAAGGAGTAATTCTTTTCTAACTAACCAACAACACCTGAGCTATATACCCACTCGTCCGAACTTGTTCAATTTTTTTGGCAAAAATATTTCGAGTTACAGAACTGGAAAATACGTAGGGAACGTGTTGTGCACATAGACTAATAATAAGCCTCTTGCCCGTTATTCTAAAGCAAAATTAATTTCGGACGGCGTTACAGTTCTGTGCAGAAATGAACATTTGCTCCTACCTAAATTAGTGACGCGCCGTTATTGTAGCGAAGCTGAAATCTTTAGAAACATAACACTACAGCGTCTAATGATCATCTTCAAGCTTTTTAAGTTAAGATATCAGGAGGTAAACGTTGCAGCTTTAATTTCCATCTTCGTCCGACTGGCGACAGCTTATCCTCCTCGTATGCACAAGGTGGAGATGGATGCCAGCCGAGTGAAATTAAAGGCAGGCCTCAAAACGCACGCGCCTCGACTCGCCTAAACATCCGTTGAGACTTGTGTGCACGCCTACCATAGCTTAGTCTTCTACGTTCGCTTATGAAACACTGTTAATCCCTTTCTTTTATCCGAGCACCGTCGCTGTCCGTCTCCATGTTAGAATGCGAAATTGCCAAACGAGCGTTTCAGGAGAAGAGAGGTGTGCCCGATGGATAATATGCGTCGAAGGACGGGCAAGGACACTCGCGCCACAGAAAAAGATAGGTTTCACAACGCTGGAAACAACGGAGAGAGACACTTCGCGCAATGTGGCTGTACCGTGTCTCTCGAATCCACGCGGTTTCATCAGCGCCGCCTTGTTCGGTGCTTCCAAGGCGAATCCGTGTTCGCGCGAGGGGGGAATCATCAGCCACCGCCTAAGACCAGCACACGACACGAGAGAGCGAACGCCACGAAACACACAGCCGCACCGTCAAATGCGAGCGAGTGCGATCGACGGCTGTCACACGGCGCGACGCATTTCGCGCATGCGACGCCACCAGTCAGTAAGGAGCGGCCGGGCTTCCGAGAAGGCCAACGCCTGCATGTCGCGCCAAAGCGCGAAAACACAACAGGTCCGCGTATTGGGACAAAGTCGCAGAGAAAGAGCTGACTGTAATGGGTGCCGGAGATGCTCAGCTATAGTGCCCGAAAGGCCGCAATGCCTGCAAAGGTGTACATGCAAGACAAGATGGTCTGCGCAAGGCCGTTCCGTTCGCTGACCGCTCTCGGAGCCGCGTTTGCGCAAGTGGGCGTTTGCGTCCACATTGCCGTTGTTCGCCTGCAACGGGGCGTGTTGTAGTGGCAGCAATTAACGCGCTTATTTCTCGCTGGGCGGCGACAACAGGTGCGCCGCATGCCTATACCGCAACTGTCACGGGCCATCGCTCTCCGTAACTGTACACACGCACATGCTCCGGGCAATGTCGCGGGCCAGAGCCGTCGTTGCGATACGGGTGGCGCACAGCAGCCGCGGGCCTTTAGGAGCGCGCTTCAGAGTGAGGGGCCTCTGGAGACACCGCGACCTTAGATCTGGCAGCCTAGAGCGAAGGGACCAGGCTGTTGCGTGCGTGCACGCCTAATCTACATTAGCGACTCCTGGGCAGTCGGCTCACCACGCCAGCCAATTAAGGGGCTTTCAGGGCAAAGCACGGCATAGAATTAATCGACAAGCCAACGAAAATGCTGCTTCTGATGCCGAAATGGTTTAGGAAATTACCCATCATGGCTAGTATATCGGTGAAACGACATGCCTCTCCATCCTTGTTGCATAAAGAAAACCTTGTCGCACGCTCGTAAGTTTGAGCAGGAGGCCTGTCGAATTTCTCTAAACGTAGCCGAGACCCTGCGTTGCTGCGTATAAACAGACACACATTTTTCGACATAAACTGAGCATCGTCGCAGATTTTTTACCACAGCGAAAACAAGATGCTTCCATAACCTGCTCCTTATCAGTCCTATACTTACGCTAAATAGGTAAGACGCTCTTATAGTTGGAGGTCACTAACGAAGCGTTGTTCTTTTGGCATCGCTGGCCAGCACTGCAACAGCGGGCAGCAGCTGCCTCCACAACTTCAGTCACTGATGCAGCTCGCTCGCTGTACTTCCACTAGCCACTAGACCAGAGAATACATCGAGCTGTTACTCTGTCATCGCCAAGTGACTACAAATAAAACGCCGTGAAAACGCGATACCAGGAAGACGTACAGTGCCAATGTTATTCGCACGAGGACGATGCTCCGCACTTTTCCGCAGGCCAGCTTCCCTGTCGTGACGTACGCTCTCTGTATCAATGCAGGTACGTCTACCGGCGGTAAGTGTCTTCAAACAAGCTCTGAGGAACGCTTCAAAATGAGTAGTGGCAGAAAATGAATAGCGCGTTGCAATTCTTTTTTCTTTCTATTTTACTGTGAAGGAATATCGCGTTTAGCAAAATAACTTTCGACTTTCGAACCACGTGATTAATGCCGTCATACGCCTCACACGTGTGAACATGAGTGTCAGCAGACTCTCAGCTACCTTTACCGAAATTTCGTCAAAATTTAATCAGGTTTGCTGGTGTGTCAAGTGAAGCACGTTTTTATTTTTCCATCTTTGACACGCAGAGAAAATGCGTTTCCAAGACGGACATCTCGCAAGTGAACAGGCGTGCTCTGAAATACGTGTTTATGACAAGATGAAAATTAACTGATCGTGCGAGCATTTCTAATATGCTTGAGAAAAAAGAACTTTATTTGTTTGATAATTTGCAGCATATAGTAAAGACTTGGTGAGTACCGACGTAAGTACATTTATCGTGATGCGTTCTCATATTGCCTAAAAAAGGCATACATGAAGAATGTATTGGATTGCTAGAGTTCGCATCACAGTGCATGCAGTAGTTTCAGCAGTGTCATCTATGACGATGTACGAGTTGTATTGCTCTTAAGCTCTGGGGCCTGATTTCTAGTGTTTTATTCATTTTTCTTTCGTAAATTCTGTTTGTCTTTGGCGTACCGGCTTGGCTAACGACAGGTTTAACTCCACGATTTGTTGACATCTGTTCATACAAACCGTTCTAAAGCGTAAGAACATTTTTGTGAATGCGGGCCTTCTTCTCTGCTAACAAGTGTTCGAACATGCGGCCGATTAGAGCAGCGCAGAGATTCCTCAAATGACAAACTAGCATTTCTATCGGGCAATATTTTGTCAGAAATGTAATCCGGCCTGCGAGATTGGCTAGTATGCTATCATTACAGTGGTGTTCGTAAGTGCATTTTGTTGCTTTAAGTAATAATGAAAAATAATATATACTCAGGCTGATCACCACTTGATTATTAGCGAGAAGAATAAGCACAACCGAGGCGGTCGATGTTTTGTTACAACCACATGAAGCCAACTGTCATGACCTTAAGACAATCCCAGGGCTAGGTCTAGTACACATAAACAAATACTGAACAAATTATACGACAGCCAGAGCATATTTCAATGTTATAGCATCGCACGCGTAATACAGAAGTAGTGAATGCGGCTCCCACCGGTGGCAAGTTACCTTTTAGTCCACTTCCATTTCCCTGCCCTTTTCTTATTATTTCTATATTTCAATAAAAACAATTATTCCATTTATTTAATAATTTCAGACAATTAGAATCTGCTGGCTGGCGCCACATGAAATTACGATTTTTCAGTAACTCGTACTTCTGGCGCCAGTGGGCAATGTTTTGCGTAATTAAAGTAGTTCATAATGAAGGTAACAAACTTTGAAACATTTCTAGTTAAGTATGCACACGCAATTTTGCTCCTGAAGCAGTGCATCCTCATCCGCAAGGCGAGAGAAGGAGCCACGAAGAAACGCGGTCTACGTGTAGCAGTTCTTTCATTTCTCGCGTTTTAGAGTGGCAATTAGGTCACAATGCCAACAATAGGCTTGAAGCCTTTCATTTTGGTAACAACGTAGGGCTCCCTACACTCGGTACCGGTTAGTCCTTTATTGACAAGAATGTAGGTTAGAGGTCTAACTACCGGCACTTTGCTTCGATGTATGACGCCATTTTTGTAATGCCATGTTCCACAGTCTTCGCGGCTTCTTAAAGAAGCTATTTTGCTTGAGATAGATGTCCAGTATACTGATGGGCTTTGCAGCACCTACTCTAAGCTTTAGAGCAACTTGCGATATTTCACCATGCCAGATATCACTGCAAAGTTAAATATTGCAACTCGACTATTACTATGGATGTCATCCATCGGTTCGTGATCAGTTCGGACAAGTGAGTCGTTGTATAGAAAAAACAGAAGTAAGAAGTCAAAATACGCGCTGGATATTTGCAGAGGACGCAATAGCGATTCGCAGAAAGTAACAGTGTGCAAGTAAGGGCATTTACATCTAGGCGAAACTTTGGCGACTATTCATTTGCATACCACCTCGGCTATGTTTAGACACCGTTGGGCAGATTGTCCTAAAAATCATTAGTAACTCTAACAGGTCCCCACAACTTATTTTTTCCTAAACGAAACAAGCTCGAGAACTCCCTCAGCAGTAACCACAATGCCACTAACCTGCTGTTGAGTGCAGCTTAATTGCCAAGTGTTAGAGTTGTCCGTAGTGTGTACGGAAGAGAAGGAAATACTGGACGTAGCAGCAAACATTTTCGTCATTGCCAAATGTTAGGATCATAGTACAGCTTTGGTTCTTTTTAGTTTTAGTTTTCTTTTGTTTTAGAAATCTGCAGAAAGTGACATTAAATAAATACTCCCTGCCAGTGTCAGATTCCCCACGGTTTATTCTTTCTTTGAAGGAAAATGCGGATCCAAATATGACATTATTATGAAGCGCCGTCACTTCTAATTTATTGCTCCCGAAATTATCCTCAGATGTCCTACTCTTTTAGGCGAGAAGAAAAAAAAAGCTTTCATTAGATGGAAATACCTAGAGCATTTAATACTGTCACGACAGCTAGTTGTTGTTTAATTTCCAATTTTATTTTTTAATTCATAAATAGAAAGGAAGCGGTGTCGCCATGTAGAGGTTCCATGAAGGCGGTGAAATGGGTGGATACGCAGTTCAAAAGTCCTAAATCACAAGCGAAACGGCTATCAGTGAAACTCGGCAAGGGAAGTCAATGAACCTCAGCACTGCCATTTGTTGGGCGTATTGGTAAACTGACTTGATTTATGTGGTGTCGTCTCCCTTCTGTCCTTCTTCGCTGGCGCTAAATATGCTTTCCAAGCCAATAAGCTGCATGCCACCACATTTTGTTTTTCACATTTTCTTTTTTGCAAACACAAACGACAGAACAAGTGCGTTTTTCTATCTAGTCTCATGAAGCATACTGTAAGGAACCTTTCCCGTTCTCTCAGCCAAGCGCGCTTTCCTTCTTTTCAAATGTTGCATTGTAGGTTTCGCTTTCTCATTTAGCGCCTTCATTTCTGCATGCTTAAAATTTTCTCATCATTACGACAGCCTGCATACATACTCTTCAGTGCGTGCATCGTGCAATCACCTCTTTGTATTGCTATTAACAACATCTCTGATTAATATTTGCAAAATATTTCCAACCCCGAGTCTGCAAGACAAACCTTCAAGAGATTTCAACTTAGAAAAAGGAGCTTTGTAGAAAATACCGTAATTGTACTGTACACATATCAAGGTAATAAATTATAAAACAGCGCCAGGGATGCAGACAGTGAAAAGAAACAATAGGACGGTGCTCTATACGTATTACACATTATGCAATACATATTATGAGCAAGATAAGTTATTACATTATAATTATTGTAAAATACCAGATTATGCAAAATATTTGCAGAAGGGCTGTACTTTATCGTTTTACGCCTTAAAAACATGTTATAAATGTATAACGATCTGCATAAGAAACAGTGACAAATATTTAATTATTAAACAAAGCTCTATCATTGGTTCTAAATCGACAATCTTAGACTTACGTATACTAAAAATATTTTCCGAGGTAGTCCGCGCATAGGCTTATGGCGGCCAGGTAATAAATGGTAGAATAAATGTAACTGTCACGAGTCCACGACGGCTGAATGGCTGTGGATAGCACAGGCGTAATTTGGCTGTGTACTGTAGAAAACGTAGCTAGTGCTGTCACTTGGCTGTCTTGCATTATAACGCTACAAAACAAGCTTGGCAAGAAGCGCTAGCACAATACGAACCTCTTTGAAACAGTATAAGGAGAGGGGGGAAGGCTTTGGCGAGGAGTTATTTTGAACAGACCCGGAAATCGCTTTTCAAACTACATCTTTGTGTTGTTATCTGACTGCATCCCAGAACCCGATTTAAACTACTCGTGTGAAAGACTTCTTGATGGCGCTAATTGTTACGTGAAGCACTGTAGGCGAGAGATGACGAAAGAGGACGAGCGCTCGAGATTCACGTTCGAAACTGTTCGTGTGTGTGGCACGCGACCTCGGATTGGTTTTTTTTATCTTGATGTTATCGTACCATAACACACGCATACTATAGCGCATAGCACTAGTTTATAGATATTCTACTAAGAGCCTCAGCGCTAACATGCTCGTCGTTCTTTTCTTTATTACCTCACGTAACCTAAAATAAATGAATAAATAAATAAATAAATAAATAAATAAATAAATAAATAAGAACATGGGCCCTATAACGTAAAACTATTCCGATATGTTTCTATTCCAATCTCCTGACGTCAAATTTGCGTAACCACCGACGCAAGCACCGGGCGGTCACCCGCAGTGTTGTCTGAAGAGACCAATCAAACACTCTCCTCGTTCATAGGAGGTCACTTTTGTTTGCTTGAAAAACGAATAACATTGCCTACACTGAGTGGCTTGTCGTATCTAATTGGCTGACGAGAGGCGATGAGCATGCTCAAGTGGAGAGGGATTCACTGGGGCAGAGCCAGTGCACTGAAAATCGATAACCGGATGAAGAGGGTGGTGCCGGCGCCTGCGATTGGTCGGCTTTCTCTTACTTATCTTGCGGTGGCTGGTCGAAAATCGCGGCGGCATGCACCGGAAGCTTAAGAATGACGCTAAAAGGGACACTCGGCAAAGAAGAGTTGGCAGAATGAGGTGGTAAACGTGCCGAAAGTGCTCGAAAACGTTACACGGCCACGCAAGAAGTTTTATTATGTGCAAATACACCCATGCTCTCCGGCAGGTGCGAGTAGCCAGCGCCTGAGCGATCGGCGGCAGCCATCTTTTGTTCCTTTCGGAACGGGGCAGCCTGCGGCTATTCAGAAGAAAATTCGGTTTTGTACGGCATATTAATGCATCTTTAATGCGTACACGTCACTTGGACGCGGTGAGTTTTCGCGGTTTTGTGACGTCGCGTGACAGGCAGGTGAAGTGGGTGCAGCCCGAAAACTTTTTACCAATAGCCGAGGGCTAATGGCGAAAAGGGGTCGAATCAAAAATAACTGTTTTTCTTTTTTCTGTCAAATCATGCATAATCAGTGTGTACACATCATATCAGATGGGGATCTATCGCGGTTTTCGTGACGTCGCGTGACAGACAGGTGAAGTGGGGGTGGTCGAAAAATGTTTTTCACCAATCGTGGAGGGCTGATAGCAGAATTGGAATAGAAAAGTTTGGAATTGTTTTACGTTATAGCGCCCCATATCCCTGATATCTGCCCATGTAGGCGAAGCTTCCTTAGCTTTGGTGAACGGTGCATTGAAACACAAGACATGTTATGTAAAATGTGCACGGTCCCTTTATTTACAGATTGCGATTTGTTCATGGTTTCGGGTCGCTCCCTTTTTTCTTGTTCCGCAGCTCTCTCAATCTTCCGAGGGGGTACCGTTCACAACTGAGAGAACGGGTCCTCTGCAGCATCTTTTATATGCGCATAATAATAATAATAATAATAATAATAATAATAATAATAATAATAATAATAATAATAATAATAATAATAATGTTTATTGCCACATAATATACAAAACAACACAAGCAGGCCGGTCTAAGCCTCAGTTGGCTTGTAGGACCGTGCCAATGAATATGATAGACAAGGCAAAAAAAAAAAATCGTCGTCATCGTCGTCATCATCATCCTACCTTATGTCCACTGCAGGACGAAGGGCTGTCCCTGCGATCGCCAATTACCCCTGTCCTGCGCCAACTGATCCCAACTAGCTCCAGCGAATTTCCTAATTTCATCGCTCCACCTAGACTTCTGCCGTCCTCGAGTGCGTTTCCCTTCTCTTGGTACCCATTTTGTAACCCTAATGGTCCAACGGTTATCAAATCTGCGCATTACATGACCTGCCCAGCACCATTTATATGCGTATTATGACGTCAATTGCCTCTTTATGAAACACGCCGTAGTGTGGGGCTTGCTACTATGCGCATGCGTCATAAACCACATTAGTGAACTAAGAACACATGTAAAGCACAACCTAAAGTCAAACGCCACAATCGACCGGGGCTGAATAAATATTCAAGAGAGTTAAAAAAATTATGGGCTTTTACGTGCCAAAACCACTTTCTGATTATGAGGCACGCCGTAGTGGGGGACTCCGGAAATTTCGACCACCTGGGGTTCTTTAACGGGCACCTAAATCTAAGTACACGGGTGTTTTCGCATTTCGCCCCCATCGAAATGCGGCCGCCGTGGCCTGGATGCGATCCCGCGACCTCGTCTTAGCAGCCCAACACCATAGCCACTAAGCAACCATGGCGGGTAGCAAGAGAGTTAAGGGTGCGGAAAAGGCGCAGGATGTGTGGCCCGAATGATGCACTATATACGTATAAGCCGGTACAAGACTATATATATATTTTTTGGCATAATTTCCACAAGTTGTGGGAGCGCGGCGTTATGCTACAAGTGTGCACTTGCGCAGTGGATAGAGGTTAGAGAAAAGGTATCTCAACAACCGCATAATAGGGCTAAGAACGCTTCGCTTTAACGAAAGCCATGAAGACAACTTGATCTTTGCCGGAAGGTGTCATGGTTAGCTTTTGTGATCATGCCTTCACTGGTTGTAATTTTTCGTTGCTCGTTAGACGCTAGGCTTAAATCACCACGTTGACCAACTGAAGAGTACTTCGGAAGCAAGTCTCTGCAGAATGAGAAAAAGCTAATGCTCACAAGGAAGCTCAACACCGTCGACTGACAACGTCTTCCCAAGGTCGCGCTGTCCTGCGAAGCCTGAAGTTCCACTAGAACGGGACACTATCTCCAATAAAGCTCCACTAAAACGGGACACTATCTCGAACATCAAGGTCCTACCCAACCCCAAAAATATGAATGCGGACATTCACCAAGGCACATGACAAGCTCGTGCTGATCGTTTAGTCATATGTGACTCCTACAACTAATACGTCGACTCTGGTCATAGCCCTGAGAACGCTACTACAGCAGTCGTGGGACCAAGAAGCCCAACAACTCACAGTCACGAAGCAGTACCGTCACCTATACACGCGGAATTCAGGCCATTGCCGAAGCCACTTGCCTACACACATAAGAAAGTGACGTTGTCATATTTCGCTCGGTGAGTCAGGGAGCATTATGCGCCTTTACGAAAAAATGAACTCCCTGGTCATATCCGTACTGCACTGACCAAATACGTCCACAAACACAGTACATAACAGGTTCTTCTGGAGTGGTTACCAAGCCACAAAGGAATAGAGGGAAATATACTAAATATAGCTAATGCCTTAGCTCGCCATACCAAAACACCGAGCAAGCCCATGAAATCGCCTGGGACCTATAGCCATCGAAGTTTCAGAGCAAAACATTGAAAGCAACGCCGTAATTGGCTCAAGGATAAAAAGAAGAAAAAAGACATACTCCTCTTACCAGAGTCCCATCGCACACACTAGAGAAGACGCTGTATTAATCCGCTAGACATAAACACTTACACTGTCCGACGATGCTATCCAACACCACCACATTGAGAACAGATGTGACAAACCAGTGGGTGTCAACTCTGAGAATACCCCAGAGCACTCTCTTCTCCGTACTCTTTAATTCGCTCAAGCTTCCAACTCTTTCCTCCGTACACCTGCGGGAGATGGATGGCTCCAGTTCTTTAGATCCGCTAAAAATATAGCGCAAAAAAAAAAATCGCACGCACACACACACGCACACGCACTGACTGAAGCACTGAAATTCACTAATGACTGAAGCAAGGATGCCCTCTGTCTGCACTGTTGTTCACGATTTATGTTAAAGACATAGGAAGACAGCTGTAAAGCGATAAAGTAGGATTTGATTTATCATACACGCGTAGTAGGCAAATGGTGCAACAGAAGGCCTCCGCACTGATATGTGCGGACGACATTATGCTACCAGCGGACAATACAAGAAATTTACAGATAGCGGCCAATATTTGTGGCAAAGCAACAACAAATGTAGGCCTTACATTTAGCGTAGAGACATCTGGAATTATGATCTTTAATGATGACACGAGTAACTATGTGATGTCGATACAACAGCAAGTCATACCCATAGTCAAGAAATATAAATACCTCGGCGTATACATAAACGTAAGAAAGACTTACTCAAGCACCCACCAAGTTAATCTGAAAATCTGAAATCTGAAAAAATCTGAAAGGAATCTGGAAAGGAGTAATGGCAGCGCTAACGTTCGCAAATGCTATTCTGTGCCTAAATTGGATATATCGTCGGGTTTGGAAGTTAAAGAAAGATCGATGGGCCAGTTGGCTTCGGCAGCCCTCGGCAAAACCACAAATGAGGCAGTGCAAGGGGACATAGGTCGGGCCGGCCGCGTTTGAAGTCAGAGAAGCGCAGAGCAAAATTAGTTTTGAAGAAAGACCCAGGAACATTGATAAAAAGAAATGGTGGCTAAAATGCACAAGTATCTGTACCTAAAAAGCGTGGACATGGAATGGAGAGGAATAGGTCAAGAAGGTTGGCAACCAAGTACAGGCTAATTGAAAGTGTAGATAAACAAACAGGAACAATCAGAAAGATAGTGAGAGAAACAGAGACAGCGAATCGGATGCAATGAATGGAAAAGAAGAACACCATAGAGATGTATAAGAATAAAAAAGGAAACAACAACCAGAAATTAGAAGGGGTACTATGTACGATAACGCGAATGGACGTGCCTTGTTATTTAACTACGGCTGTGTCGTGCACACAGCTGGTCGGCAGGAAATGAGAAAAAGTGTGCGCGCACAGCACTCGTAACAGCAGTGGACGCTGCCGTTGGAGCAGCGGAGCGCGACGTCCATTTGACTTCGTCACTTTTGCAGTCGAATGCACAGCCCGTCCACGGCGACCTCTAACCGTCCAAGCTCAGGCCGCGCAAGCGCGTCAGTACCGGGACAGCAGCACGACTACGGCGCCAACGGTGACGGTAGAAATGCGCCTCAAGCGTCCGTATCATTGCTAGCTGAATAAAATATTAAAATTTCAGAACAAGCGCAGCGGCGTTTATGTGCGTACGACCGTTGCGGTCTCATGGTAACCGTGTATTAGGCTTCAAACTTAGTTGCAACGAAACAAAGGTTTGACTTTTGCCCCAGTGTGCACTTTTGAACACTTAATTGGACACTTTCGCACGCCGACAAACATAAAGAGCAATCGAAGCTATCTGTCCAAGCATGGCTGAATGTGTTTCCTCACATTGTTTTGCCGCATACAACGGGTCTGGCAAAATTTGCAGTGACCGAGTGTCCTATCACTATGCAGCGTGATCATTTTTAACTTATACAAAATTTTTAAAAAATCCTCCGTTGCAGATAACATAATTCTAGTCCTCGAGTTGTATTATTCAGAGAGGCGGACATTACTTGCACGAAAAATTGAAACACACATTCAATAAATTAACAGACTCACTAGTGACCTTCTGAAATAATTATTTTATGGCACATATTGCAAGTCACGAATTGTAGCCGGTGAGTTTGCAAGGCGTATACAATTAAAATCATTTCCCAGAAGTACACTAATTTGGAGATACGCGCCATCAGACTCGCCGTAAAAATACCCTGTTGTTGCACTTGCTCTTTTAAAGAAACACTCTTTTATGCACGGAAGCACACAAAAGTAACTGGAACGCCCATGTATTTCGTCCCACACTTTGGGAAATATCTCGAAGCTGATCTCATCCTGGACATTTATTTCAAGCGTATGCGTCTTGCAAACTCAGCGGCTACAATTCTTTATTGCAATGCCTGCCGTAAAATAATTAGTTATTTTTGAATCTACGTTAATGAGTAATGTCCGCCTCTTCGAATAATCCAGCTCAAGTACAAGAATTATGCTATCTGCCACATAAAACTTAAGAATTACCCCCCCGTATACGCTCACGGTCGAGCACACGTATAGTAGAGTGGAAGATCACAAATGCTGTGTAGTTTCATTGCGGGGAACACATCACGGCTACATGTCAGTCAACCGCGGTTTGGAGTCGGGTCTCTCTGAAGCGAACAGCTTCACCTTATGCGGGTTTGGCACATTGCGGGTTTGCGGGTTTGGCACATGCGGGTTTGTCTCCGGGTGATGGTCTTGTGATCGTATGGTAAGGTGGCAATGTGGTCGACACGTTGCGTTACCACATTGACAACATCGCCGGCGCTGTGGAGGCATCAGGAAAGACAAGAAAGAACTCAGTGGCGATTTAGTTCTTAATGGGAGAGAAATGCGTTAGCATAACGTCGCGCCACTTTGAGGCACGGGGTCCATCATTTAAACCGCGTTCACCACATGTTACAAAGTGTTGTTCGGGAGCTCACTCAACACACATCCTGCCTCTTCAAGGAGCGAAGTGAAACTTTCGTTCTCTCTCTCTCTCTCTCTCTCTCTCTCTCTCTCTATATATATATATATATATATATATATATATATATATATATATATATATATATATATATATATATATATATATATATATGTATATATATATATATATATACTCTTCAAGCTCCCCTCCCGTCTCCTCTCTATCACCTGACCATCTTCTCACATTTCCCACAAATACATTTTTCCACTTTGACACAACACATTAAAGAAGACAATATACGTACGGAAAATCTAATTGTGACCCATGGCAGTGTACGTAGTCCTTATGGGAAATAGAAGTGTATCCTATGGCAGCGGAAATTCTTGACAACGGCACTCACCGGCACTAATACTCCAGGCCTCCTGCAGAAAATAAGCAGTTGTAGACGGATTGAGCTGACGGAACCGCTTTTACGTAGAATTTACTTGCGCTCGCGTCACGTAAGTGCGTGCCTATATGGTTCTGCTCGTGTCGTCCGACGGACTCAAGTGTGGGTCGGAGGAAAGAAAAGAAAGCGAAATAGCATAGAACGTGATCCGAGGAATTGGAAGGTAACCGTCGCAAAAACAGAATCCGGTGGCATAGGGGAATCTGTCAACGGTGCAAGGGCCACCACGAAGGCCGTCCCCGGAGCTGGCTCACTCACGACCTCTACCACGCCTCGTCATTACAGTAGCGCCGCATCCATTCATTCGGCCAAATGACGCTTATTTTGCTCCCTTGCCTAAACGCGCTCTTGCGAGCAGGACCTGCATCCGTCCGCACAGACCAGTCGCGCCACCGTCGGGGGACGCAGCCTCCGTCGAGTGTTGATGCTCGTTCTCTTCAAAAGCACGGACATTTATGGGAATAAACTGCGTTTGTCATTCGCGCTAAGAGGGGCTGCCCTCCATTCAAAGTGAAGGTGACAGAGCCACTTTACCGAGATGAGGATAGATGCAGGCAACTTGTCCCTCAGCTCTCGGGCGCTTTGTGCGTTTGTCGTGACAATTCTGCTCTTTATTATTAAGCGATAACGACTTGCCTTAAAGCATAATGTTTGGTGTATATTATATGTGTGCTGTAAGTCCTGTGCTGCCTATGAGTTCAGGCAGCGTTTTGTGGTATCTCTTGCCATGTGCCCAGCGATAATAGCTAGTCGTGCCACTGTAGCGGAGGCCCGCTTGCAGTAGGAGACGGGAGCGTTCCGCTTGCAAGCCTGGACAAGTCCGTACTAGGTGGTAGGCATCTGCTTTCGTCACTAGAAGGAGACAGTATGGACACGTTGCATAGAGTGGAAAGTTCGGCCAGTCCCATGTAGAGGTGAATGCTGGTGTAACGGCTACTTCGGCCCGAAGCCTCCTAAACACAACTTTCCCCGCCTTAGTAAGGTGACTAGGGAAGGAGCGACCTACGGTGGGTTAAGAGCATGCGTGTCCTGCCGGAAGGAATTTTTACGGGCGCGGAGTGAGGTGAGGGGTGGAGGTGGGAGGGAGGATTGACAGCAGATTACAGGCCTGCGTGCCTTCGGGTCTGCAGCAATCATGTGATACTCGAGAAGACACTTTCCGAATCGAATGATACAACACCTATTCAGGTACAGAACATCGAAAAAGTTTACAGTACAAGTTGTCGAGAGCCACTGGCTGGAGATATCTACCAGTACAACAGTCAGCACATGCCTTTTGATATAAATCGCACGTGAATCAGGCTAGCCGGCGTTTGGGCGAAGGCGGGCAGGAAAAACGGCACATCAAAGTACTTCGGTGTTCAATACCGAGCACTACGCAGAAAAGTGAATAATGTTTAGTAGCGTGGAGCAAAGGAAGAAAATTTCGTGATTGGTAGCCATTATATTGAAGGTGTGCAGGAGTTCCTAACGATTAGAGGGGCGCAAATGGACACAAATTCATAGAAAAAGACAGGCCAGACAAGTACAGGAATGTGTTCGAGCCTTCAGGCCAAGTAGTCACAGAAGACCCGAATCATTAGAAGGGACTTTCAGGGGAATAAACATGGCTTGGAGCGCATATGGAAACTATTCTAGCTCTTTCAAATCATGAACGATAGCTTACCGATATCCTTTGAAGCGAAACTATGCAATCGGTGCATTGTACCACTACTAACCTATGGGGCTGAAACTCAGAGGACAACAAAGAAACTTGAGTCTAAGGATCGTGCCACGAGCGATGGAAGGGAGAATGATAGGAGAATGAAGAATGAATGTAGAGACTGGAAGACAACAGTGGTGGATCGGAGAGCCAATGCGTGTAGCTGAGTGTCTAGTTGAGATTAAGATGAAGTGAAGTTGTGTAGGTCATGTAATGCGTAGAACAGATAACCGGTGATCCATTAGAGTGACGGTATGGAGTGCCAATGGAAGAGAGACTCAGTCGAGGATGACAGAAGATTAAGTGGTATGATGAGATTGCGAAATTCACAGGAATAGAGTTGGCTGTTGCAAGACGGGAGTAATTGGAGATCGCTTTTATTTAGCACATTTATGAAAAGAAAAATTGGGGATAGAACTGTCTAATAAAATATACAAAATGACGGGGTGATGGACCATAGTTGATGGGCAGTTGCTATTATATGCAGTGCAGCGCAAACAGAGCCCACAAAACCACAGACAGCGCCCTCGTCTTTTCCGTCTTCTCGCATGCTCTGTTTGAACTACAGTGCAGATAATTCCATAACCTCATTGTCTTTTCTCTTATTCTCGTTTTGTAGAAAGCAAACAATTTAAAAAAGTGCAGCGCGCTTTCTATACAGGATGAAAATTAGGCAAGTATGCTCTACCGTGCTGGTCTGACAAGGAGCAATAGCTATCCAAGGAATTTATCGGTAAGAAAGTGAAGCACATTTTCTTTCTTTTGCTCGTCAGCAGGCTCTGCTGAATAAAAATATGAAGGAGAGCTTTCCCAATATTATACGTACAACACACTTTTAGGTATGTCACGGACTTTCCCCGATAGCCACGAACGGAAAAGTGTAAACGACTACATTTTTGCGATTTTAGCCAGTCGCCTACCATTCGCGAAAAATTTGTCCAGTGAATAATTCGCGCTCCTGTCATAGTAGACACGCTGTTCTTCCGCATGACAAAATTTACCATTCGCGCATTATTCCCAAACTTAAAACCGGCCCATAAAAAAGAAATATCGACCTCGCGAACAATATCTCGCTTATAGTAACATGAAGCGCGATATTTGACGTTAGGACCGGTAAACATCAGTACAACATATGAAATATCCTCGCACGTCGTACGCCGGAAAATAACGCATATGTGGGACTCAGTATAGTAAGAACCAGCAAAAAAAAAAAAAAAAAAAAAAAAAAAAAAAAAAACAAAGAAGAACGTATATGAGAATAAAAAAAAAATTGCTCATGTAACATACACATTCCCCAAGGCGACCGTTGTCTCGGTCATTAGGCCTGAGGGTCATGTGCTGGTTGCATTCACTGCTCGTCGACAGCGTCTTGAAGCTAGACGCACTACACGAGTATAATATATAATGACGGTAATTAAGCAAGCCTTCTTTGCTCTTTTTCACAATATACGCTTTCGGTATACCTAGTGGGCGTGTCCTTTATTACACGAAAGTAGGATTCACGGAGTTTGATGAAGCGTTTTTCTGTTTTTGCTTTGTTGTGATGTAGGTTTAGTGAGTCAAAATTTAACAACTTATGCGCTGGCGTTTGGCTGGTAAAATCCCAGCATACAATGCAACGCATGCACATGTGCGCGCGCATACTTATTTGAGTGGTTATAGCTGCTCAGTGCTGCCTCTTAATTACGAGAAGCAACGTTATGCAGTACATGAGTTGTTCCCGACCCTGGTATTCTGCGGTGCAAATCTTCCCGTTCGACATTGGAGAATGCGCCATTAGGAGAGTTAATATGGGAAAAGCCAAGTGCGAAGACGCAGAAAAGAACCGTTAAGTGACATCAGCACACAAACATGCGAATGGAAGTTTCCGCATTGGCGGAAACCTTTCTTTGATCAAAACGGAAAAGAGCCAACATGGTGGCTGACACTATTTCTAAAGATTATGCGGGTACATCAAGACAAATCTTTTATAACTGCACTCTCTTTATACGGCGGATAGCTAAATTAAGCGCTCGCGCCGAGACGTTCCCAACGCTAAAGCCGTCACAGTCGGTGACGTCGGGGGGCGGTGTGACCTCGTTCGGGCAAGGAGCCGAGAAAGTGTATCAAGCGCCGCGGCGCTGATTTGATCTGGGTGACACGACCCTTGTGAAGACCCTCTTTTCGCCGCGAGCAGCGTGGAATCCCCCGGCGCGGCGTCCTTTTAGCGCGCGAGACGCGGCCGTTCGCCGCGGGTGTCTCAAGGAGCGCGCAGCAAAAACAAACTGCGTCAACTCAGCCCACTCCTCTCCCCAGGTAGCCAACTCATTCCGAGAGTCGCACGTTTTTTGGCGACACTGGCCAGGGAATAGAGCGAAATGGGTGATTTTGGGTCGGTTTCCTAGTAGTTCCCCCTGGGGCGTGTTGGGTGGCACGCGCCGGTCACGACGCACCCCTGTGGACGGACGCCTCGTGAGGAGGGCCAACCGCGCATTACGAGTGGCGTGGTTCCGAGGTCTGGCACTGTCGCAGCTGCACGCCAGCGTCGCCTGTCGCTGTTGGCGCAGCGTCGGCGCTCGGTGCACCAGATAACCTGCCGCAGCACGAGCGCGGCAGCGCATCTGCGGAGAGGCCTAACGAGCCCCTCCTCCCCGACCGAAGCGCTGTCGTCATTTGGAAGCGCATCTGTTCCCCTTCCTGCCTATGCCTGGCCGCGAGCCGTGCAGCAGCCACTCGGCCGCAGACGGTCCGCCGACGACGCGAGCCCATGCCGCGACCTGCCGCCGCCCTCGCCCCCTCGGGACTCCTGGTCCTGATGCTGTACGCCCTCGCAGGCACCGCGGCCGGAGCGGTCTCCCTGTCCAAGGCCGAGGTCGACGAGGTGAGCACTGCCCGCGCTCTTGGCGTTGCGTCACACGCTCGCTCCGTTTTCTCACTCCTCGCTTTCGATCACACCTCGAGAAGACCACGTGCCCCGCGCGATCTCGTCGCTGGAAAGAAGGAAACCAGTTGCCGCGATCGAGGCCGCAAACTGGCAGCGCTGCCAGATACCAACTTAAAAGATTTAATGGTGACGCTTAACGCTGCCTTGTGAACCAGAGAAAGTGAACGGGTATGTTACAGAAAATATTCGAGTGACTGTTGTACGAAAGTGCGCTTGCTAGCGCTGCTCAGTAACTGTCTCCATTCGCTTACAATGAGGATAATCTTGGATTTTCTTCATTTAGCCATATATGCGTGCCATTGAGCTCTTTTCCCAAATAGTCTGAAGTGCAGTTTAATTTACGGATGTCAAACAGTTAAGTTTCATCTGAAAATTCAAACATTTATTTCTTTACTTTTGTTCATAATGAATTCAAATAGGTCTACATAAGCACTTTTAAGCGCTCGAAATAAGTTCTCAATGGAGCTCACGTCTGTCTCGGCTAGCGAGAGGAAACGTTGAAACCATTTAACAACGCTCCTGCTCGCCCAGTGGAATTCACCACTATACACAGCTCGCAACATATGGACTTCTACACTCGTCAAATTCTTTGCACAAAACCAAAAACTGGCACCAGAAAAGCCTCCGCTACCAGAAATTTGCATCATAGTCCATACTAACAGCATTAAGGAAAGGCGCTGGTGAAGCAGTGCGTTGAAGTAGCGAAATAAAAAAAAGTTATAATTTTTTTTTTAATGAGCAATGTAATGTGCTGTGTGTTGTTACACTGACAAAGATCACCGCAGTCACAGATGCTGAGTTGTTTCCTCCAAGATGTGTTGCCTGATGTCACCGTGAAACTTGTTGTAAACAGCACAGGTAAATTCAACAGACCTACGGAATTTGTGCTTAGCTCTTCGTAAGACCAAGCGCCTTCAAGCGATGCTTGAAGCTGTTTCCTATAGGAAGACAGCTTCAAGGACACATGCGGCGACTCAAGCTATTCATTTTCTTTGTGTCCTCTTGATCCGGTTAATTATGTATAGTTGTTTCATATGCCTGTCCGCTTCTTTTAAGCAGAGAGTGAGATGCATTCATAGTGATAAGAGCTTTCCTAGCCCAAATAACGTGATATTGATTCTTGTGCACAGGTGAACATTTCGAATGCGATGTTCCACAATAAGCAGATTACATGCGCGGCGTACGCACGTATTTCTATAGCGTAAGGAATGTGCAGCTCATAAGTGTCACACTGACCAACCGCTGTTTGCGACATGTGTCGTCCTGCAAGTGACAACGTTTAAAGCTTGCTGTTGAAATACACGTACGCGTGTCATAACAGACGAACTTCACTCGCAGACTGTTTTACCATGTGCTTGTACTGTCCGAAGACGCATTTTTTTGAGAAGGAAACACTGAAATTTATTTATTTTTTCTGGACAAAGTAGAGGACGTCGGTAGAAGCAGCAACAGATCTTGCTTGGGTCCCGTGCCCCACATGACAGCGAATGCGGCACCAAAGAGAAGTACATCGTACAGACATTACGGAAGTAGCGTCCAGCGCATCCAACACGAGGGCAGTGGTAACAAGCGGCGTAACTAACTCGACACCTTCTGCCCATGAAGTCAGTATATAATCCAGGAATGTTCATAAAAATAAAATTGGCATTAGAGCGGAAAGCATTACTCGCTTTTCCATAAATAGCCGACTGTCAACGAAGAAAGCAGTTCCGACCTCCAATGTAGCTTCAGTAAGGATATTATTCTACAGTACCTTGCCCTGTGGTCAGATAAAATGCGTCAGTGATCTGGAAATACAAGGGGAAAGTGACAAACACAGCTCCATGGTGGAAAAGACACGTAGAGGCAGCGGCAAAATAACGAGGCAGAAGGATACTCTCTCCAGCGCTTTTGCCCGTACAAACCTGTGCCGTTGCCTCTGCCGTTGTTCGAACGCGTTCTCCTCCGGCAAACTAGCGGGCGCGAACCGAGGTCTCAAATGCAGTATAAGGAGCTCGCGCCTTCAATCTCGCCTGAAGAGACAAGGTGCGTCCATAACACCACCGACGTGCACGAGCACTGTTCGTTTGACAAAGCCCGACGCGGACGAGATTAGGACCGAGGCTTTCGCTTCCACATTGATGCAGCTGTTGTGGGGCAGAACAGCTGCGAGCGGCGAAATCGCTCTGTCCGAGGAATTTACGGCGACGCACACATACCAGACCATCCCGACAACGGCCGGCGGCATGGGTTTCGCGCTCGGGGTCATAGAGCACGTGACGTCACTCGTAATGTTTGTGGATTTGCTTGCGAAAGAGGCGCAGGGCCACTGAACGCGTCGCGATCTCTTTCCTACAGCTCAGGAGTTTACTATTCGCACTGATGAAAACATGTAATTTCTATTGGAATCCCCTTTTGAAACAGGGCGGCGACAACTAGTCACCTAGACTGCTTGAGCTAATAAGCTTTTGCTACATGTATTGGAGTCTAGCATTTTGCTTATCTATTCTTGATTATGTTCCTCTCTCCATAAAATCTCTACGCCTGTAACGACTCCGGCTATATCAAGCTCTTCCTCCCCCCCCCCTTTTTTTTTTGTTACCAATACTCAGAAGGCCTCTAGCTTGCCTCAACTGCTGTTTGGTTAACGCTTCCATCCGCTTTGAATCCCTGCGCTTCTGGAATGTGGACGTTTCCTACGGTTCTTGCTAGGTGAACATGTTGGTATTCTATAAAGATGTGCTGAGTTGTCTCCAGATTTTTGCTACAGCAGACGCATGCTTCATCCTGCTGTGAATATTTGCAGCGATACGTTTTTGCCCTCAGACAGCAAGCTCGGGGGTCAAATAGCAAGGCACTGCCCGTTGTGATATCGTACAGGTTTTCCCTCCTGATTTGTTGCCGTATTTGTAAATCTCTATGGAAATTTTTGTTACGATGCGTTCAATCAAATATACCGTCTCTGTTTCCGTCACGTTCCCTTTGACGGCTTCGGGTTGTCTTCTTGCACTTTCGATTACACTGCACTTGGTTTCCAACCTTCTTGACCTCTTTCTCCATTTTGGGTCCACGCTAATCAGATATACATAATTGTGCACTTTAGCCGCCCATTTTTTTTCATCCATGTTCCCGGATCACTGTTCAAAACTAACTTTGCTCTGCGTTTCTCTGACTTCAAAAGCGGTCCAACCCATGTCACCCTCCCCTTTGGTTTTACCGTGGACCTCCAATTATAATTGGCCCACCGGCCTTTTGTTAACTGGCAAACCCGACAGAATATCTGATTTTAAACACATAATGCAATTCGCGAAACTTAGCGCTGGAACCATTACTCCTTTCCAAATGTCTCTCGCCACCCCATATTTATTGTAGCCCTAATGTGCTCTATATTTCATTATAGCTGCATTCGGCTTCCCCTTCATTCTGAGAATATCTTGCCGAGTTCACCATCGTCTCTTTCGCGGAAGCCTATTCTTGCGAGCCGTTCGTGCCGGCCTACGAACGGCTCCGAAAATTCTGGACCAGGAAAACGAACATAGCCTTCGACAATGACAAGCGACTATCTGTTTACGACCCCAGCTAACGCTTAACCAGCCTGCTGAGGGGTGTAACGAGGCTCTCGCAATCCAGGGAAACTATCCCGCGCTATCGCTGCCCGCATGACTTTCTCTATGCCACGTATAGAACTTCATTTCACATTTGATAAACACATCAAAACTTGTTTTTTGAATGACGTAGGTTAAATCCGCCTAGGCTCTATTCCACGATGAATGCAGACTCTGATGCGTCATATACTCATTGTCGCTGTGATAAAAGCGAGCGAGGCCTGAGAGGGATAGGTCGTGGGCCTAATTAAAAGCATGTACGACGAGAACGACATATCGCTCATATACACAGCACACTCCTTTTCGCCAGATGTCGCAAGGACGGCTTCGTTCAGACCCACGAGACGTCGTACAAAAAAAAAAAAAAACACACCACAACACAAGCGATGCTGTGTGCTCAGAATTCATGTCAACGGCCCGCTCGTTATGGAAGTAACAGTTGGCGAAGGAAGACACGCGCGGCATGGAAGCACTGCTCAGACGTGGCTGCAGCGAGTGTGTTGCACGGTGCAACGCGCTGCGAATATGCTCGCGAACATCTATACTAGGGATGTCGCCCAGTGGGTGCGGCCGGGAAGTGTGGTCACTCGCCAGTCACTGCCGAGCCCCATAGATGGGCTGTATACAACAGCAGTCATTGCGCACACTGATGAGCGACGGAGGGAGTGTGGTTCGCCGACCGCCTGCCTACTTTCACTGTTGCCGCCACGTGGTTGCCGACGTATACGACGGTGCCCTCAATAGAGTAGTTGGAACATGACATGAACTGAGAATGAGTTAAGCAGGAAACAATCTCAGGAGCACATGGAAACAGGTTGAAACGGCGCAAGAGCGGAACGCTATAAAAGCGGACTCATCGCAGGCACAGCATTCATCAGAAGTACACAGGCGCATGGTCGCAGCTCTATTGAGGAATGCATATGGGATGATAAATCAGAATTTCTGGCCGTGCCGATTGGTACTATAGTGTTGTGTCACCTATGGCTCCCAAACGCATGCATGATCTACGTCTGATTCCTTTGTTTAATGACATAACAGACGGGTGTTTCAACTATACTTAGCGCCAGACCTGCGTTGAAATGGCACGACAAACTCACATGTTAGCAACGCACGTGGCTGCATCACGCAATAAACTGCACAAAATGGCGCACAAATGGTCGGTGGCAGACTACACGCATATGGACATCTCCGGCAGCATCACTCGCTACTTAAACGGCCGTTCCTCCCGCTCGCGCACGGTTGTCGCTTCAAGCATCATTCGTACACTTGTGTCTCATGGTACAGAACAAAAAGCAGCACAATCAATCAATCAATCAATCAATCAATCAATCAATCAATCAATCAATCAATCAATCAATCAATCAATCAATCTCTTCACGTCAGTAATAGTAAAACTGACAAGATATGTATATATAAGACGTGGTCCCGTAGTAAGAAACTGAATTGGGACCTCCTCAATGAATGAATGAACGAATCAATCAATTCATTTATCCTTTTTGAATTTTTCAATAAGAAATTGACTTTCTGGTCATTATAAGTGCTCAGCGCTTGTTAGTCCAATGGACAGTGCTAGAACTTCTCAATGCCATACAATAATAAGATTAAAATTATTTTAAAATATTTCTACGTTTTCTGGAAACCCGAAACAGAATAAAGTGGAAATGCACTTTGCACGAGGGAAAGACATGCCGCTCTTCCGCACCTCGTCACCAAGCTTTTGGAAAGCCCTCACGACCGTGCACATCGCAGCCAGCTACGGGAAGACGCCAGGTCGTCGGGAAGTGCACAGTCGGCTATGTATCGTGAGCCTAGGTCCAAGAGCTCGTCAAGCTCGCACCTCAGTACTCTAGCCGCCTTCCCTCGTTCGAAAGGCGACGTGTGTTGGCAGCTCCCGCTCCTCTCTCTCTTTCTTCTCCTTTCTTCCTTTTTTTTTCTTCTTCGTTGGTACACCGTGTAGCTCGCCGATTGATGATTTTTTAAAATTTGTTATTATTTTTCTGCAGCGAAGCTGGTGGGCTCGCGCCAAATTCCAGCAGCTAGTGGTCGTCGTTGCAGTCTTCTTTGCTCGATGCACCGCGCTCGTGCACTTCCCACTCCTCCTGTTCCTCCTCTTCCCACAGCGGTATCAAAAAAATTCATCACTACACACAAAGCTGAGCAACTAAATTCTGAAATAAAAAAATTGACAGTCACTTAGTATCCTTATATGACTTGAATAAGAAAGCATTAGGACTTTTCTAATTGATTGGCTACGCCCATGATACGAGACGACACAGATTTTTACATTTCCTTCACAACTCTACCTTAATCCACCTTAATCATCCTTGCTTTAATTTGTACCAACCTTAATCAATATTAATCCATATTAATTCACCTTGATCTAATTTGAACCAACCTTAATCCACTCCAACGTCGCTGCGACGTGACGTCTGCAATGACTCACGCACTAGGCACACCTTCAGCCTGCCAGAACCGTGGAGCTGCCGTGGTGTCGGGGAAGCGTGCGCATCCCGCACCCCGGAGGCCCGGGTTCGGCTTCCACCTAGGCCCAAATTTACTCGTACTAAATTTTCTTTTCAAAGCCATTATTTACTTTGTTTACAGGAACCTGCATGAGTAATCTGACGTCAACCGGAGCATTTTTTCACTCTTTGCGCCGTCGGCCACATTTTTCCAACCATCGCTTGATCATGCCGGATTTTTTGCCTCAATGGACATAACATGCTTTCGTATTAATAATTTTTTTGTTTGTGCTCTACATTCGTTTGTGATCAGCAAAAATCTACATTTGCTGCAATTTCAAATAACCCGACATTTCTGGGGCCGAATTCACAAAGCTTTTCCTTCAGCAGTACCGTTTTCCATCGAACCTAGGCTATAGTTGACATGGCAGACATCTGCTCTTATAAATAGTGTTAGCTTCAGCATAAATTTTGTGAACATGGGCCGTGACACTTTTACCTTAGCACAAAAAAAAAAAAAAAAACGTGCGTATAGACTCTTTCTATATTTACAACCGCAGGGACGCTATTACGTAAAACTATTCCGAACTTTTCTATTCCAATTATGCAATGAGCCATCCACGATTGGTCAAAAAATTTTCCGTCCACCCCTCTTCGCCTGTCTGTCGAGCGACGTCACGAAAACCGCGGAAACGCCCCATCTGATATGGTATGTGCACACTGATTATGCATAATTAGACTGAACGAAAGAAAAATAATAATTTCTGATTCGACGCCTTCTTCGTCGTTAGCCCTCTGCTGTTGGTCAAACGTTTTCGGGTTGCGCGCACTCCGCCTGTCTGTCACGCGACGTCACGAAACCGCGAAAACTCGCCGCGTCAAATTGGCGTGTAGGCGTTCAAGACGCTTTAATATGCCGAAAAAAGCAGATTTTTTTCTGAACAGTCGGAGACTGCCTCGTTCCGAAAGGAATAGAAGATGGCTGCCCGTCGATCGCTCTGGCACTGGCTACTCGGAGCTGCCGGGGAGCATGGATTTACTTGCATATAGTAAACATGTTTGCGTGGCTGTATAACGTTAACGAGCCCTTTCGGCACGTATACGACTTCGCTCTGACAACTCTTCGTTGTTGAGGATCCGTTCTCGTGGCATTTTATCCTTCCGTTGCACGCCGCAACGATTTTCGACCAGCCACCGCAAGCCAAGTAACGGCAGGCTGGCCAATCGCAGACGCCGGCACCGCCCTCCTCAACCGGTTATCTACTTTCACTCTGCTGGCTCGGCCCAATCGACCCTTTCCACTTGAGCGCGCTCCTTGCCTCTTGTCAGCGAATCAGATAAGAAAAACTGCTCCATGTAGGCAATGCTACCTGCTTTGAAAGGAAAAAAAAAATGACCTCCTATAAACGAGGAGCGAATTTGATTGGCTTTTAAACAACGCTGCTGGTTAACGCCTGAAGCTTACGTCGGTGGTTATGTAAACTTGACGTCAGGAGATTGGAATAAAAACATATTGGAATAGTTTTACGTTATAGGGCCCCAGGTCTCGAAAGTCTTCCGGGTAAGCCCTCTGGAACCACACAATTATCTGTTGATATATGGAACTCTCCAGGTGCCACCAGTTCTGTTGTAGAGATAGAATGTTTGACAAATGAATTTTGTTGCTAAGTGCAGAAAGAAAGCCACGTACATGACTGCATGAGCTTGACGCATGCGGCACGTATATTATATCTGAATCGATCGAGACCATCTTCAGTCGACCGGTACTTTAACCCTTTAATTGGCAGCTCAACAATATTGTTGACCTTACAAAAATATCTGCAAACAATACACAAAATCTAATATTAGTCTATGCATTTCAATTTACCTTAATTCATGTGCCTGTTGAAGAGTGGTAGTCACAAAAATGTCGACCGTGAGCAGCCGCAGATGTTTTGGCGACGAAACTCAAAGATCGTCGGTATCGTCTTAGCGGACGTGGTGGTCATATTATCGCTAATGTGAAAATTTTTCACTTTGTTTAAGAAAGCTATTATATTTTTTTCTTCATTGAGGTGCCTCTCAACAACATGTACATTTACCTTGTCAAAGCAAGTACCAAACAGAAGTTTTAGACCGTACATTTGCCTCTAACCAGCTAGTCAACAATATTTTCGACCCGCTGTATCTCACTTAGTTTTCAGAGAAACCTTTTCATATTTCATTTGGTATGTATTTGAACAATATCAAGGAGAAATAAAGCAGTAAAAACATTATAGGTCAGGTCTTCCTTGCCAGTTAAAGGGTTAACAGCACCGCGCGAGCGTCGAATGGCCGGCCGGTAAACGCCTTCTAACGGCGCGAAGCGACGCAATCAGCAAGAACGAGAGAGACCAGCAAGAGATCAAGTTCTTGCTGACCTGGTCGCTTCGCGCCGTTACAAGGCGCCCACCGGCCGGTCATCGCGCGGTGCTGTTAAAGAATCGATCGACTGTCCGTATAGTAAACTATGAGGCAACATGTTATTTTTCATTAGCTAACTTGGCTGTGTTAAATGCACGAACGGAAATTTTCTGGGGTCATCAACACACTGTTGCCACAGCGCAGATAAAATTGGTCTATAGTACATCAGCTTGTGCTGTCCATCTAGCCTGAGGCGTTTCGACATCTGACAGTGCAATTAAAAAAAAAGGTAGATTTAAATAGGATTAATTAAAACTGACCCGAAATGAGAAAAGCAACCAAAGGACGACAATTAAATTACTCCTGTGGAGTAGAGGGGACCACTTTATAACGCAGTTAGAAAAATAGACCATGATTATTTATAAGGCTTTAAGACTATATAAAAAAGATTCTCAGACAGGGAGTGAACTCACGAATCTTCTCGCTTGTAACTGATTTCCGCCATTGGTAAATCAGCATCAGGATTGGTAGGAATTTTCTCGTACGAACAATTCTTTCGTGACAGTTATTTATGAATACGAGCCCACATTCTGACGAGGTATGCTAGGTTATTAGGTTTAGAAATATAGGTGAAAAGATCTCCCCGATAACCTGTGAGAACTTGTGAAAATTACAAACTATAAAAAACAACTGAATCGTCAAATGCATGCAGTGTTCTGCCTTCAACAAATCATGCTAATTGCATTTTAGCCTCTGAATACGTTGATATCGTCGAATATGTATTAGTGAGAGATAGCGGCAGCTTTTATTTATTCTTCCTTTAAGGCAGGTAGGTTGTAAGCATAGGTCTGCGCCGACTCACTGCAATACAACTTCAACGGAACTTACGTCACAACGGGACACATTCCTGCCGTCGCCTTCTAACTTGGTACAATCGCGTCATTACAATGTGTAGGTGTCCTGAGTAATACAGTCTGCATCGTGGTTCCTGTACACTTCATTTTGGGTTGTTTCAGAGTTTTTTCGTCCGCTCTCATTTCCCCTTTACCCTATAATATCTACACTCGAATTAAAAGCGCAGGTAATAGATCGTATGCTTTCATTGAACTTATTGTGTGTTGACTTGGTGTGATCGCACCTAACAAAATATTTAGCCACTCGGTTTCTCTTCTTCTCGTCCATTGTACCGCGAAGACCTCGACTCTGTAGTCTTTGATGCCTTCACGTAGCATACGAGGGTATATTGCCCAGTTTGCTCGGTTCACGTATTACGGAACGCCTGCGGTTAAAGGGACGTCCGCCGTCATGGCCTTGAGCGGCACTGGCTAACACTCCCAGGTCTTGTACACATACACAAATACGCAAAAGGGTGGATGCGAGAAGAGTCGTTACCCTAACTGAATAAAAAAAATATTGGAGGACGCTTAAGCATCGCCTTTAAGAGTGGAACGCGATAGCATTCAAAGATCCCCGACTACTTCTCACGCTTCCCGGCGACTGCAGCTTATGTAACCGTAATGTTTACCGGGAAACGCTGGCGGCGAACGCTATGCACGAAGGCGAGCTTTCTAGTAGAAACTCGGCCTCTTGCGTGCGCCGTCATTGTTTCGCACTTTTAATATTTCAGTCTGAGAAGGTTTAACATAAAAGGCATGCGCTGTCGGTGTTTTGTTTAATGACATTTGTTTGTGGGCTGCATTCTCAACATTTCGAGGAATAACTTTGTAAATAATGCAAGACAAGGTATGAACAACTTTCGTGGTAGAAGAGCTTTAATGCCGCATAGAATAGGGTAATTTTCGCTCACAGGATGCGTGACGCCGGATGGCGACACTGGATTTTCTGCGGCACGGGCCCCTTAACGCCATCGCGTCAAAACCCGCCTCCCTTACACCCTGTGAAAGTGGACGTACAGCGAAGCTGTTGCCGACGTTAGACAAGCACGACCCACGTTAGACGACGTTAAACAAGCACCACCACTACAAGCGACATATGTCACGCACGCATGGACGTGTGCGGAAGTGCAGCATACATGCTCATTCCTCTAGGCCCTCTGCCAAGCGCAAGTGTCTTATTGAACTAATCCAATTTTTCAAAGTATATTGCGTCAGATAATTTGTAAAGTACGACTTACAAGCTGCAGGCATGATAGCTTCGGGTTGTAATTCGAATATGCGAGAATAACGGAATCGTTGAGTAGAACTTGTTGCTGAGCGAGTTGGTTGGGATCTAATGAATACATTGATGTGCCAAAAAGGAAAATAAAGACTTAGGAGGGAGAGAATGAAACGACGGATCGAGCGCTGAACTTCAACTGATTTTATTCTTACAGCAGGGCAGGGAGAATGAACAAATGCGTACATCAGTGTTGCCTAGAGCGATTACAGTGACGTTTTTAACAGCCGCATCTCGTTGTCAAAGAGAAAAACAGACGTATCACTAATACAACTCGTGCCTCTTTCTTTTATGTGATCAGCTCTCGATCTGTCGTTTCATACCCTCCCTCCTAAGTCTTTATTTCCCTTTTTTGGCGCAACAATGTATTCATTAACGGAATCGTCACGTGACGATGTCACCTGATGACGTAATCTGATGATGTTATCACGTCAAATGTTAGGCCACGTGATGACGTCTTCGTCAAGTGATGATGTCACCTGATGATGCCATGTGATGCCTCTCGGAGAAACAGCACACTGTGCGCTTCGCGCTTATTTGCACAGTCTCCGGAATCAGCTCATATTTTCATGTGAGCAAGGCGCACGCGGCCACAAAAAATCCCGACCTGCTAGAGGGTAACAGCTTGGCTGTAAAAAAGAAAGAAAGAAAGAAATAAAGAAAGAAAGATATGAAGAAAGAAAGAAATAAAGAAAGAAAGAAAGGAAGAAAGAAAGAGAATACTTATGGGGTTTTACGTGACAAAACCACGATATGATTATGAGGCCCGCCGTAGTGAGTGACTCCGGATGAGTTTTGACCACCTGTGGTTCTTCAACGTGCACCCAACGCACGGTACGTGGGCATCTCATCCCCATCGAAACGTGGCCGCCTCGGTCGGTATTAGCTCAATTGGTGGAACATCGCAAGTGTAATGCGAACGTTGTGCGTTAGGCTCCCACCGGCGGCAAATTGTTTTTTGTCCACATTCATTTCTCCTTACCTGATTATTTCTAGGTTTTAATAAAACCAAAGGCAATTTCCCATGTGCTTTCCGTGGCTTCATATTTTGTTTAATCTATGTGGTAGAGACAGAATCGACATTTCTTATTTTCTTTTTTTATTGTGCGGTTTGCGTAAATCGCACACTGCGCGCGTATTATTTCACCAGAAACAGGGAAACAGGTCAAGGAAAAGCCATAGAAGTAAAACATGCTGCAGCCAAGTGAACAAGCGAAAAGCGTGAGTGGAGATCAGCACGAGATATCGGTACGTATTCCAATATCATACGTTGATCACTGAGCAACGTATTTTGGAATATCCGCTACTTTTTGACGCGAACGTCTTACCAACGGAGTCGACATATATACACACGACGAAGCGCGAATAGGTGTCGCGCTAGAAAGTCTTTGGTTCACCTTTAGCAGAGAAAAATTACAGTCTACAACACGCCCCTTGATGCACGGCAATGTGACCTCATATTGCTCTGAGGTGAAAGGCGCGTAGACGACGACACAGGCAAGAGAGGTAAAACACACACAAGGCGTCCGTTTTCCAAGAATGTCTCCTTATGTGTGCCGTCGTCTACACACCTTTCACTTCAGAGTATGCTAAGCCAACACGCCCACCATTCCATCCTAACCTCATATACCGAGCTTCTACAAGTAGCTTTACAAGGAAATTGAGTAAGCGCCGTGGTAAAACCTGCAACGAAGCATTTGTCCTTGTATACCGTCCCTGTGGACGCCTTTATCCAAAAGAAATTATATGACTATATTTTATTTTAGAACCAAGACAATGAGCATAGATGCCACGCTTTCATTCGTACCTTCAGTACAAAAGGAGCCTGACGATTCAGGGCACCACTTCACAAATATTTTTGCTCATAAGTACTTTGCCAACAATCGGCTAGCCGCCTTCGTTGATAATATGTCTGACATCGCAATTGGCTGGCGCCAGCTGCTCTTACAAATTTTAGCGTAAGCATACTTTTTTGAGTAAGGGCCTATCGATGTGCCACTGGTGGCCGAAGTTCTTTTTTTATCTGTTCATATCGCATCAGAGCGTCGCCCGTTCAGTCTCGAACGCAGCTTCGAACGAAGCTTCCAGCGCAAAAACATGGTCACAGATTCCACTTTAGTGCTAGATGTTGTGGGTGCAGTACAGAAAGAATTATCTGGTAGATGCAGCCGCAGTGCGGTACATGAACCGTCCAATGAGTGCTGCTGAGGCTGTATGGGGCACTAGAGTACAGATATGGCGTAGCCAAATGCCCCACGAGTGACACTAATTCACGCGTTACAAAACTTACGAGCTTAACTTATGATACAACTAGTCGGGGTCCTACGGTGTAATCTTGCAATCGTGTTCGCTCTTTATTCGTAGTGGCCCTCCGTGGTCAAGGTTGGTGGTCGCTCTTGTCTATGCTGTCCGAGTTTATTCGCGCCATTTATGGTCCTTACGTGTCTAACGCGGGGGCTATAGCCGAGCGATCGTCCAATTTCTGCAACAAATTGCACACTTGTAAGCTTTATAACTACACATGAGCGCAGGTTTGAGTTTGATAGATTATACCCACCATGGCGGAGTGAGCTCTCCGAAATGCGACCACTGCCGCTCGGATCGACGAACGTAGTGCCAAGCTGCGCCTCCGCGAATTTAGCTCCGATTGCGCCATACGTGGCGCGACAACGGTGCCATTTGTGTACGCGACCTATACACGTTCGAGTAGTGGCTTTTTTCCCTCTACAAACGATACCAAAGTAAGGCGCGTGGGTAGTACGCGTTTGCATACATATAGGCAATAATGGAATAACATGTTTCCTTTAAATGCGTAAAAAAAGCCTATGCTGACCGAACTGACGTTTTAACGTGAAGAAAAGAACAGAAAAGAAGGAAAGAAAAACGTGGCTGCATTGAAAAATACAAACAGCGCGGATCCAGCCACAATGGGACGGCGAAGGAAAAAAAGACATCGGCCACTTGGAAGAAATGCGGGAAATTAATAGGAACATATATGGAGCGCGAGGAAGGCACACTTTTTTGTGAATGGATCACTGAAAACGCTTAAAAATTGGTACGTGACTGAGAATGAGCCTTATTAATTCCTGTGAAAGGGATCTGAGTGCCAAATGTAGATACACACGCCAGGAAGTCGACGAGGAGCGCCTTCTTTTCGAGCGTGTCTGTCTTTTTCGTGTGCCAATCCATTTTATAACGAATTGGCCCGACAACAGGTTCTATTGAAGCTTCTTAAGTACCAGGCGGGTATAATGCAAGAATTCCTTTCTCTCCATTCTATTGCTTTCTGGTCATGCACCGTTTCACGGCCAGCCGATCCTCGTGACACCGCAGGCTGAACGCCGTCCTGACCACCGGCAAAGCGCGATAAGCGAGTGCAATGGAATAGAATAACGTTACAGCACCCCGGCGCTGATTTGCTATTTTTTTAAATCTCCCTCACAAATTTAACCGTGTCCAATTGTAAGCTCTCTTACATATATTCACAGGAGGTTTGCGGGAGACCCATAGGAAGCACCCCTTAGCGTTATCAAAAAAAAAAAAAAAAAGAAAGAATGATGCGAAAGTCACACGGTGCTCAGCCATATCGACGAATAAAGCTGAATGCGAAGATTCCGCAAGGAGAAACCGTTTAACTGCACGACTTCAAGCCAGTCACAGCACTATTTTAGTGCATATGCTATGGGCTACCTGACAGAATATGAGAGCTGGAAGTTTCTTCCAGTGTGTGCGCCCACTTATATGATATTATTTACAATTTCCATTTTACAGTTTCCAAACTATTTTAGCAACCACGCGATAGCCATCCATACTATCTCAGGCTGTATTATCGCTGCCTTTACCATCGTTCTCTCTCACTCTCTTGTGAGTTTCCCAGTACTGCGTAGCTTTTACAGCTGAGGAACCATTTTATACGACTAACTGATTAGATAAATGTTTCTTCAGTCTATTATCTCTCACTATTTCGTCTAAGAGCTCGGTATCAACGGCGATTAGCGCTGACAGCCTAAACCAGCCACAGCCAAATAAACTTCATCAACATCGGGTTTACTTGCGATTATCAAGTTAATTTCAGGAAGTGTTAGTCAATTTTGGTGCATTAACCTCGGCGTGCAAAGCATTCTGCAGCGCCTCTCGCTGACGCAGCTGTTCTTGGCGCGCCCAACCAGGCGAAAGCGCATTGGCTCGGTCCCGTCGCAGCACGTGCAACCATCGCGCGACACAGCCAGTCATGCGCACTCAGGCGATGCATTTTCCTTTTATTCGATGCGCCTGTGAATGTGTTCTGCTCTGCCGCCCAAGAAAACCTGCCAATGGTGACACACGTGATCGCCTCGCCTGCTTTCTGGTTGTCTGTCCAATATCAACGTTCACAAAGCCGAAGTTTACCTGCTTCTGCGCTACATTTCTTGCCCATCGGGCTCTTTCTTTCTTATCTTTTTTTTGGACCCGAACGTCTTCAACAGTGCTTGTATGTGTACCTTACTTCGTCCTCGTCTTCTTCAGAACTGCTTGTGCAATATGAACTCGTTATATTGTAGAAGGCCATCGCCCTCAGCGACATTAGTTAGCATTTATGCCGGTTGTCCCACGTAACTTGAGACGAACCTTAAAGATATGCAAATGTCACGTAGCTGGACAGAACCAAGGTAATGTTGTTTGCGGTTTTGCGGTCGCTTCGAGGTGCTCAGATTATTTCTTGCATTCCGCATAATTACATAATTAGCCTTAATGAATTATTGAAATGCTCAAGAATTATAATTAGATGAAAAGTGTCAATGAGAAAATTGTAGAGTAACGTGAAAAACTCCCGATACAGCTTTCTGTTACTCAATACTGCTACATAAAAATGTTTTTCCAAGCATAAGAGAAGCCCGCGAATACATACAAAATTGCCGCGCGGCTGGCCGCTCGATGCACTATATATATATATATATATATATATATATATATATATATATATATATATATATATATATATATATATATATCACTAGGAAGAAAGGCTCTAGGAAAAGCGAATTATTCCTGGTTGATTTGGCGGGTATTTCATGTAACCGGAAGGTAAAAGAAGTCGGTGCTCCTTGACCAATGCGAGCCAAAAATCTCAGCAGGGCATAAAGCAACTATCCTAAAGACTACATTATATGAAATTTTTGAATAAACTACGACTGAAGCAAAAGAAACGTTCGATGCTTATATGAGGTATCTGATATACGCAGTTCCCATAACTTTGTATAAATGTCAGAGTGTATTGACATTTGATGCAAGTGGCAACAATTAAGTTCTAAACATAGTTGAACTTTTGGTCGTAAAAAAAGGAACGCATCGATGGGAATCGCTTTTATTTACCATTCCTGCGCGAAGTGCGGATGAAAAAAACCGTTACAGTGCCATTCATTGTACGTATACACCAAGCTCTCGAGGATGTTTCATTTCCGCGCAGATGCCAACGCTGTGGTTTTATACTGTAAGAGAGCGCCCTATGCTCTATTATTAAATTGTAAAAGAGCACTATAGCTTGGGCTGGTTGATACACACCACAGCTAAGGAACAGAATGCACGGGAAAGGACATACAGAAGGAAAAGACGAAGACTGCAGGGCCATAGCGGGAATAAGCAACTTAGCAAAAACAAGTTTGCGGGAAGTGCGGAATATATATATATATATATATATATATATATATATATATATATATATATATATATATATATATATATATATATATATATATATATTCGCTTTTCGAACAGCAGACGCATTCAGAGGAAGCCTGGCATGTTCGAGATGCTTGTCGTTCTGAGACGAAAAGGAGCCCATCTGGTGTACCTGTACATCCCAAGTTTGCTCCGTCCTAATGAAGAACTCAACAGCGTAATGCCGTACAAGCCGCCTAAGACACACCAAGTCTAACGGCCCATTGGACGGGCCGTACTAAAAAAAAAAAAAAAAACTCCGCACCACCGCGCATGCAACGGGACTTCAATAATTCGATTCATCGACGGCATGCGAGTGGACATAAGCATGCCATGCACGGGACTGAAGTTCTCCACTGTTCGATGCCGATGAAAAATGGGCGGCCGGAAGCCTGCACGGCCAGCGAAAGCAGGCATGAATCGAAACGACGTACGCGCACAAAAGAACTCGCGCGGCCAGGCCGGTAAGCAAGGCTCGCCAATTGTTTCTGGACTGGTTTGTTACTGCGAAGACCAACAATGACTGAGAAATCAAGGACACGCAATGGATTACATCATATTACACCGCAATTCAGCGCCCCCTAGCCTTTTGCAGTTGCCAAGAAATGTGCTGCAACGGCGTGGGATGTTTTGTTAATTTTTGCTAGCGGACATCACAAGGTGCCGGTGGCTTCACTCACTCTTTGCTCCCGGATTGCGAAACATTGCTCGCTCCGATGCGCTGTCCGCGCTGGCAAGGAACAACGCCTGTAGTTTCATTGAGAAAAAGCCTACAGCAACGGCCGGACTGGGAGGTGATCTACACGGTGTTCATCGTAGTAGGAGAACCTCAGGCCGTCATTCATGCTTCTATTTAGAGCGCAGCTGTTAGGCGCCCGTTCCTGTGGCAAGCGTCGGCGTCAACGTTGTCCCTCGTAACCGAGCGAACGAACACAGCGAAAGATAAAAGCCAACGCGAAGCGGGGTATGAAAGACGGTGATAGCGAAGAGAGCGCGAGGAGGAGGGTGCAGCGGAACCATGAGGCGGAAAGCGAAGGAGAAAAAAAGCGTAGTACCGCGCAAGATGGTCTTTGCGGCGACGATAGCTACGAGATGGCGCCAGAGTAGCGCGTGTCGTATGTGTGGAAACAAAGAGCTGCATGAGCGGAGGTCTGACTGCGGCAGCTGCTGTGAATCGCGCCCACGCGTCACTCACGTGCTGCCTCTCGCGATATCCCGATTAGCGAGGCAGTCGCGCCACACTTCGATCCGTTTGCAACGTGCCACACGAGGCGGATTGTGCGCGCCAGCCAATATGTTGCGAAATGAAAACGCGTATAAAGGTAGGCTCAAACTTCGTATTAGGGAGTATCGCAATCGCCGGTGAATTTTTTCGTCCTGTTTTATGACTAAAGGTTACGCCACAATGCCAAGCAAGTATTCACTGAAATATTTTTACACGTCAAGGCTGTTCGCAAAAGCAGATTCTAGCCGCTCATAATGCTGGACATACCATTTACGAAAGAGGCCGGCAAATGGCAAAGAGTTGCGAAAGAGAGGCTTTGTGAATATCTAAAGCTTATTTGTCAAGTATACCATTGGCTGTCTATGAGTGGTAGGCATCTGTGAGGGGCACAGTGTATTCACAAAGGTCGGCTCCACGTAGAAGCGTTAAAACGCGTTTGCATGCAACCTTAACTGAGTGGGCCCTCTCGGGCTTTTATGCCGTGTGGCCGCAACTTTACGGTTGCATACTAAATATTTTCCCATCTACTTGCCGCCACACTAACATAAAAACAGGATGTCACAATATATGTTGCACTCGGATAAACGAAACAGAACATGGAAAGAACAGCTGCTTTACTTGAAGGTACGCTACTACGTTCACTTTCCTAAAGAGATGCACTGAAGCAATTTACTATCGAATGACGCAGATATCGTGGGCTTACTCACATTGGACAACAATTTGGCTGATACTGTCCGCAAGTGTACGTTAAATGTGCTGCCGGCGGCCCTGTCCCCCTGGACAATGTTTGAAAAAGTGTTCCCAGCGAACACCGAACAACATGTTGGACAATTGTTGCCCGAGAGACATGTGATAACAAAAAGAAAAGAAAAAGAAAAGCGCTCTGTGCGGCTGTTCCATCGTTCTCCCTCGTTCTTGTCACGTGTAAATAACCACGCGACGGATTTCTTAGGGAAGCAAGAGAATGAGATCACGGCAATCAGCAACTTGTCGGATCCTAATTAGGTAAACCCCGCGTGCCGTGCTAGGTGTAAGCAAGCGGTATCGCCTGTTCATATGGCTTCAGGTGCCTCATATACCGTTGTATTGAGCACAGAACACAAACCTTTCACCGAGGAGCCCAAACGCGCTAGGTAGCGCAGGCTTTTATATCGACGTCGCAATGATGGTAATCGATGACGTCCCTCGTGAAGAGCCATTCCTTTATAATCGATATCATATCGCCTTCCTTATCGGACGATATAGCATGCATCTTGAAGACAATCGCAAATGTAGCGTTAGCACAGCTCGCCGCGTTAACGCAATGTGACTGCGGCGCGGTTCAGTAGGCGACCGCGTTCATCAGCGTTTGTAAATTAGCAATGTGTACGTTACACGTACCGGGATGAAATTAAAGGTGCTATTGCGTCTTCGTGGCACGTGTCACGAAATGTGCCACGCCCACAATAAAGCACGCTAATCCTAACGAGGCACCATAGCGTTCGCCGCAAGGTGTGCGACGGAACTAAAAAGGACTCGGCCACACGTGTGGTCCAGCGCTGTTGTGAATTTTCGTGGCCGAGGCTGTCACACTGGGCAACATCGCTGCAGTTTCCTACGCTGTGCATCGTGACGAGATGTTCGGTAACGCAGAGTTGATCAACACATTCTGATGGGAAATACGTGCTCCAGGGTGAATAGGCCTTAAGGATTTCCACCAACTTAAGATGCAACCGTTCTCTTTCGTCGCAGTTTTCACTTTGCTTTCAGACTGATATCGTCATTACAGTATAGTTAATCATGTGACCTACGATGCGCACTTTGATGCGAAATACTCGGTTCAGAAGCCCTGCAGGCTCCGAGCTCGGCTCCCATGAAGAGCTCTTACACTATAATTGTTGAAAATTTCAGCCAATCCTGATGCCGGACATATCATTGGTAAATGACCAAGACCAAAGAGCGCTTGCGAACGAAGGGCTTTGTGAATTCGATCCCAGATTGTCAGTGACATTTTTTTATTGCAGATCTCGTGCTCCGAAAACATTTACTGTTGGGAATACATGCTGGCTGATATTTGGGGAAAAGTCTCAAAAAGAAACGCTTTCACTAGGAAGAAAGGCTCTAGGAAAAGCGAATTATTCCTGGTTGATTTGGCGGGTATTTCATGTAACCGGTAGGTAAAAGAAGTCGGTGCTCCTTGACCAATGCGAGCCAAAAATCTCAGCAGGGCATAAAGCAACTATCCTAAAGACTACATTATATGAAATTTTTGAATAAACTACGACTGAAGCAAAAGAAACGTTCGATGCTTATATGAGGTATCTGATATACGCAGTTCCCATAACTTTGTATAAATGTCAGAGTGTATTGACATTTGATGCAAGTGGCAACAATTAAGTTCTAAACATAGTTGAACTTTTGGTCGGAAAGAAATGAACGCATCGATGGGAATCGCTTTTATTTACCATTCCTGCGCGAAGTGCGGATGAAAAAAACCGTTACAGTGCCATTCATTGTACGTATACACCAAGCTCTCGAGGATGTTTCATTTCCGCGCAGATGCCAACGCTGTGGTTTTATACTGTAAGAGAGCGCCCTATGCTCTATTATTAAATTGTAAAAGAGCACTATAGCTTGGGCTGGTTGATACACACCACAGCTAAGAAACAGAATGCACGGGAAAGGACATACAGAAGGAAAAGACGAAGACTGCAGGGCCATAGCGGGAATAAGCAACTTAGCAAAAACAAGTTTGCGGGAAGTGTGGCCGCTCAGCCGCCGCGGGTTCTGTTGCGAAAAAACGGGCGCGGTAGACCAGAACGCAAGAGGAGTTCCACCCTTGAATATGATCAACCGACAATACGTGACGGAAGACAGAAAGAAGCGGAGGTAAAGGCGACCAAGCCCTCTTGATCGACGGTCCACATATTATAATGAGAGTATCCGTCCAAGCGAGTCAGCGGCTTCCCTTCCCGCGTGGTCAGACCGGCAAAGAGAAGTGACGAAGCTAGTGTGTAATAGCGTCACTCCATTAGCCGCCGTGCCGTAATACGAACGCTGAGCGCCTCAAGTTCTCTCTTTGCGCCATTAGTGCTACGCTAAACCTTCGATAGCACCGCGCGTTCGGATGGGAATTAAAATCTTTGGTGAAGAGTGTAAGTGGGGACTGGCTAGTGCATTTCCTGATGGAATTTTGAAGGTTCCTCGTTTCTTCTCTTTCTTTTTCTTTCTGTCTCAAACTATTGCGTTACTTATCGCAAGTGTCATGCGGAACTGGGTTCGACTCTGATCAGTATTCGGTGTGTCGCGCGCGCACGCCGTCATACCCATTGCGACCAATGTCAATTAACCGCCAACGTGTCACCGTGCCCATGAAATACAGCATTTTGGAATATCAAGGTTAGATCGGGCCTACCATTCTTTTAACAAAACCTAGCGTTCCTCCTCAGGAAGACTACGCTTATGGCTGTGTGAGAAAACAGAGAAGTCACTTGTGTTCGTGCTGGTGACTTGTGGGCTTGGAGAAACAAAGCGAAACTTCCATGTTGTCCATCTTGGCCTGCAGCACAAAGGGGCGACTAAACAAAGCACCTGCTCCAGAGCTTGATCTTCTCACAAAGGTCAACATTGTTGTCCTGCTCCACAGCGAAAAACAAACAAGACAGGGTCAGGACCTCCAATGCACATGCGCAAGCTCGCACTCTCGCTCGCACGCACGCACGCAACAAACACACATTTACTCACATTTACTCGCTCGTACGTTCATACCGGCTTGAGCACTTTCATCCAGCAATCGCTCGACGAAAATTTCTCATTGTGGCTCACCCACGGAACTAATCTTTCCTCGACAAGCTTTACTTTAGGTGGAAGTAAGGCTTGCAAAGAGAGTCGCCAATCGTAGAAACAACCTGGTGCGAAAGGCATGCATAAATTTTGATTAACTTAAGTTAGGGTTGTTTTCTGCAAACGCTCATCATTAATGACTATAAATGTGAGAACAAGGTTGCGAAAAAACAAATATTACAGCGAAGCTGTTAGCCTCTAGGTGGTCGGTACTTTTCGTATCCGCGTCCGCCAGCAAAAATGTGGGCCGATCCCGGCGGACGTGCAGGGCCAGAAGTAGTGGCTCGTACTCCCGTAAGGCAGAGGCTTCAAGCACTCAGCAACGTGAAGCGAACAGTGCATACATTCTGTCACCATCCACCCGGGTTCGTGAACAAGGGAGGGCTCGAGGCACCCTCCGTTAGACGGACGCTCCGCAGCGTGGTGGTGCTGAACGATGACTGACCGCCGAGCAGCCGTGCTCGTCGGTATTTATTGCGGTGCGGTGACCAATGTTGCCTGCCGAGCTTAGCAGGCCACCGAGCCTGGCGGCGAACGAACATTATGCCATTATTCTTTGGAATCACGCATACAACATACAGAAAAAGATTCGTTTCAATAAAGAACAAGCAGAATACAAGCATCCGAAGCACACAATTGACGATAAGGTGCTCCTGATGATGTTGCGAAGCACGCTGCGCTCGCCCCATAGGTTCCCCGGTAAAGATTACTGTTTCGCAAGCTGCCGCGGCGACGGCAGCTTGCGGCGTGGGGATTTACGTTCCTAGCCTTTCGTATATAAAAGAACCAGCTTAGCAACTCGTTTCGATGTTGCTGCAGCACCGCTATGGGCGGCGGCATACTGTCTAAATTACCATTGCTCCCATTACTGCCATTACTCCAAATTGCCATTAATACCATTACTCTAAAGCAATAAGGCATTGCATACCCCCCTCAGCAGTTGTAGTGGTAGTTTTCTGCAGCTTCGCTGGACATATACTTTCGCAGAGCCGGGATGGCGAGTAAATTTTTTGAACTTCGCTAAATTTAAGGTTTTTACTTGCCTTAAGGCTAAACAATTTATGCAGATTTTCTGGAAAGTTTTTATAACAGAGTTACAAATAGGGAAAAGACAATATGTTCGCTGTAACGGTAAAGGGCTGCTGTAGCAAGTAAATCAGGAAACAGACTTTTAGGTGATTCGGAATGTATTAGAGTAGGTCAGGGAGACGCTGCCTGAGAGTGTCATGTTTCAGCTGTCCATTATATTTTCCATTGAACTGTAGATTAACATTTTTTGGAAGGCTACAGTGCAATAGATATGAAGAGAGACAGAGAAAACGATAAGAGAAAAGCGGGGGTCGAAGTCAACTTGGACTGAGCCCGGTATGCTACCCTACACAGGTTGAACGGGAAAAAAAAAGAAGAGTAGGAGAGAAGGTCATGTCTTGGTGTAACAATGTAGTCGCTGACGTAATGAAAATGCTCAGCGCTCATCCTGGTGGGCGGTTCGCACCTGAACAGATGCACTCAGGCCACTCGCAGCCTCACGCAGGAGCGCATTTTCCGCTCGAAGCTGTCGCACATCAGCGGCCAACGCATTCATTCGACTGGCCATTGTTTGCATCCTCTGAGCAACACTAGACGAAGCGCTGATGGAAGCCGCGTCCTGAAGATCGAGGGAAAACGTAGTTTCCTCGGGGGCCGTGTCTGTGCAGCCGTTATTGCAGATGATCTCTCTCGACGACGGATCGGGCCGCTTCACACACTGAACACATTTGTATACTTGCTGGTCCCGGATTTCATGAGGATATTGTATTCCTCGGCCTGTATGTTGAGGCATTTTCAACAAAAACGTTGCCGGCAAGATGCGCACGGCAAAAATTGCTGCCTATGCCACGAACGGGCTGGAAGCACCGCGCAGATCCGTCTGCCACGGGCGCCATCATACATTCGACATGAGTGAAGTCAAGAGTGTGCTTCAGACTCGAAGCACACAACTGTGACATGCGCGGTTTATTTGGCGGCTTTCCGCCTGAGTTCGCGATGACGAAGCGGTTCTTGTGGCTTCGACCAGAAATTCTACGAAAAAGACGTGCTGGATATTTGCATGCAGGCGAATCCGTCCACAAGGAAGAGTCAGCTAATTGCCGATGTCCAATACCCAATTTAACGAGCCAAGAGGTGATTATCGGGAGAGAAGCTGTTCCCTTAGGTGAATCTGTCATTCCGTTCCGTCTCATCGCTGGATCAAAGCGTCTTGCTTCCTAGGAACGTCTCCCGTTCTCCCGTTTGTGCTCGGGGCGGCGTGCGTGCTGTTGTGCGGACATTTCTCTCCACGAAGGAGGGGTTCTACGACAGCTTCGGACTACCTCAATGGATGCACATGACATCACTGGTTTCCTTCACGGAGGGGATCTGGGGAAAACTGACGGTTAATGTATGGGACATCCAATGTGTTACGAGTCTACTGCTTCGATATAGCAGGTAACTATCAGATAGTCCCGTATTCCTGCGCTTATGAGCCCTCCTTAATTCATTAGACATATGTATGCTCTAATAACTTCCTGTAACAATGTGAATAAACCCTTTGCTGTTCTTTCTGTCACGCAAATATAACTCCTCACCAGCAAGCAACCCTTTGCACGAAGTGACGGACGATGGCGTGGGCACGCTTAGCAAACTTCGTAGGTGAGCTACCACTTCTGAGACGCGCCAACGCCGTAGGCAACAGAGCGACGCCCGTCTCCCATCTCAGACTTCTAACAACAATAATAATAATCTTTATTTGCACTGAAACAAGAAGATGATCGTGGCAAGAAAAAAAGAACTTGGAAGAAAAGGAAAACGAAGGAAGCGAGGAAGAGGGTGATCGCTCCGGGTGGCGTGCTATTATTATAGGCTTGGCAGATAGGTGCAAACCCGTAGCGCCTCCCAGCCAACTCCCCACAGCGAGGTCGCTGCCTGTTAACTGATCCAGAAGCCACTGAAACACGATGTTGTGCCATTTCGTGACCATGTGGTGGTGCGCTTCTTGTATCTGTGACACGAGTTCTTGCCAGGACTCACCACAAGTAGCTAAACAATGCAAGGGCTATACCGCAGAAATCCCATGAAAACCAGTCCGTACAGCTGCAGCATTGAGCCCACTGTTGATCTCAAAGTATTACCGGTGATTAAAATGAAAATGTGCACAATAGATGCGAGTAAGCAAGATGAAGGCGCCAGGAGAGGGCCCGGCCAACAAGAGCACCTAAACACCAAGCGGTTGTCTCATAGCTACTCGAGATGAAAGTAACTAATGTTATATCGCACGGACAAGTGTGGCAAATCTCTGTTCAATATTAATACATTCGCTTCTGCACTGCATTAGACTATGGCTACGCAGAGTATAATTCCCCACAAATAAAAAAGAAAAGAAAATGCGCTTAACGTGAGTGGATGGAGGTAGGCTAAATAAGGTGTGCTGCACTGAACAAAGTACGAAGACCAGGCCCTCCCTACTGCTCACATTTGTGGATTTAAAAAAAAACGAACAGAAAAAAAATCATTTATGAGGTTAGCAACACAGCTAATTTGTCATACCTACGTCGGTGTTTACTTTCCAAACAGGTCATTGAGCGTGTGTCGATTTGGTGAATCAAGTCAACGAGCCCCTAATTTTCACAATATTGCCGGCCCACTTGCCTCTTAGTGTGACATCACTTTAAGCAGCAGCGAGAGAGAGCTTTCCGGAAACATCTGTACCGCTGTACCACGCCGCGTGGGGTGAACGCCCAATTAAGACAGGTGGCAATTTGAGCTGCGACCACTAGTAGCAGCCAAGCGCAGTCATTTTCCCCAATCCATACACGTGCGGAACAGAGGCGGCGAGCCCGACGGCCGTCGGACGATAAGAAGAGTAATCGAAGTGGTGGTTAATCGTTATGGTATACCGAATGTTTGAGGCGGCTAGTAACATTAGATTGGAAGCGCATTACTGTAGCGGTGGCGTGAGAGACTTTCTTTACTGCGCCGTCTTTTATGGACCGATGCCATGTCTATAACGTCGCCCGCTATCATAATTGGCCAACCGGCGTGGCTTAGCGGCTATGGTGTTGCGCTGCTAAGCACGAGGTCGCAGGATCAAATCCTGGCCGCGGCCGCCGCATTTCGATGGAGGCGAAATGCAAAAACGCCCGTGTCTCGTGCTTTGGGGGCACTTTAAAGATCCCCCGGTGGTCAGAATTATTCCGGAGTCCCCCCACTACGGCGTGCCTCATAATCAAATAGTAATTTTCGCATGTAAAACCCCAGAATTCATTCTTCTTCTAGCTGGGCAGTACGCTCTGGCTCCCTGGCGTCTTCCGCTGCCTGTCGTGCGGCCTTCAGCCGGTTTTATTCTTCCAGCTGAGCAGCGTCCATATGGGCCAGTGCACATTATGGCGTGGTGTGCCATTGCGAACATGCACTACACCCATTTTAAGAGTGTAGCTATAGTATCATCTCCAATCAATCTGCATTACCGGTTGCCATCTCATGCTCACATCTACGCTCGATTACGGAAGAGCTAGCATTTTTTTTTTTTTTTTTTTTTTGCATAGGGACGTGTACAAGCCGAGTAACTATTCTGATGCTTTGGTAAGCGATAGGAGTAAATACATTAAATCACCTGTAACTGGTCAATGTTCACAAAGTTGCTTCACTGAAAGGCTTCAAGTAATGCGCATTAGGTTGAACAACCAGCAATAGTTCCGTTCTTTTTGCAAGCTCGCATTAAAAGAAGACGTCCGAAGTCGTTTATTTCATTATGCACGCGGCACGTTATGCCGCGTATCTTGGCGAAGGATTGGTGAAACCGTAATGAAATTGAATGTAGACCGATGTACACAGCCACCGCCTTCGCTCTGTGGCTATAATGGCCTGCTGCTTTGCATGAGGTCGTGGTTTGAAACCCAGCTATTTCAGTCGTTTTTTCTTTAGCGACAAACTACAGGCACGTGCATTTTTACGTAGTAATTAACGCTAAGAAACCCTAGATCAATATTATTCCGTAGCCTCGACATCTCCCATTGCCCCCTGTTCAGATTCGGGTCGTTAAAATTCAGCCAACGAAAAGCGCCGATATTTTACGCCGATCAATACATATCAAGCAATTGTTTCTCGTGGTGTCCGCGTTTTTTTTGGCTATCTCACAGCCCGGGAAATCCACAGCATGATTAGGTACTTAATACGGCTGTGGCTAATGTCGCCTACCACGTCGCACTGGGTCTGAAGTGTTCAACCAGCTTGAACGGGAAGTATTTTCTCTCTCTTTTTTTTTTAATAACATGCATACTAAACCATTACACTAAAAGCTGTATGCATTGGCAATTACAGAATAAACTGTTGAAGTGGGGTGGCTAGCTTCACCTGAGCTTATGGCCTGAAATCTAGGCTACGTGATATCCAAATAAATGGCTATTCAATCAGCTAAGACACGCCGTTCATCGCTCTGTACTTACAGGAGTCGAACAGACGCCTATGTTAACGTCAGAAACAGTAAGGATGCAAAACAGCCTAGCGTAGCTCAGCTAAAATTTCAGATATACAACCAAGATGATTTAATTTCTCACCACCATTGTGTTTTGTTTTATTAATGTAAAGTTATCTGACACATTCTTCTCGTTTGCTGCGAGCTACCTATCCGCAATAGTAAATAATTTCCAAAGACACTAAACAGCGCCACACATCCGCAAGCGTTCCGCGTCGATTTGCGGTAGATGTACGTATTTGTGTCATTTTTCAACTGTTAAAATATAAGTGCAACTCCTACGACCACGACAAGAGCTCCTTGCGTTTTCGGAAGCTTCATGCAAATGAATAAGTTCACTGAACTGCGAGCCCAATGTGACGGCGAATTTACTTTTCCAGTTTATACAACGCATTTGATACTCTTAGCGTAAGGCGTAAGCGATCGTTGGCACGCTCGTTGAGCGTTATATGTCACTTCTACAACCTGTGCTGCCGCCCTCTCATTTCGTGTTCCATATGCTGAAAGTGGAGGCAGCATAAAAATTGCACGCTCAGAAGTGCTTTGCTTTTCTGCCAGTCATCTGTGACAGAAGCCGCGACGCCATAGGAGCCTCTAAATCTAAATAAACAGCGAAGTTGCCTTGCGTTATTTATTGATTTAGGTGCTTCAGTGTCTCCATCTCAAATTTGCGTCCGTTTCGTTTCTTCTACTTCACCCATGTTAACTCAGGTCTATCGTTTTCACTGAGCGACAACCACTGACCATCACAATGACCGCGTAAAAACGAAAGTGGCACCACCACCACCACCACCACCACCACCACCACCGCCACCACCACCGCCACCGCCACCGCCACCGCCACCGCCACCGCCACCGCCACCGCCACCGCCACCACCACCCACCGTGGTTGCTCAGTGGCTATGGTGTTGGGCTGCTGAGTACGAGGTCGCGGGATCGAATCACGGCCACGGCGGCCGCATTTCGATAGGGGCGAAATGCGAAAACACTCGTGTACTTACATTTATGTGCACGTTAAAGAACCCCAGGTGGTCAAAATTTCCGGAGTCCTCCACTTCGGCGCGCCTCATAATCAGAAAGCGGTTTTGGCACGTAAAACCCCCATAATTTTTTTACTACTACTACTACTACTACTACTACTAATAATAATAATAATAATAATAATAATAATAAAAATAATAATCCATCATTCAATCAATCATTTATTTATTTGCCGTGCTCAGGAACAACCATGAGGTCTAAGTGCTAGCTGGCGCACACATACATTAAAGAAGCAAAATTGCCGGGAAATATAAGTAAAACAAAACAATAAATAAAAAGGAACAATCTTGAAAAAAGAGTGTAGTACATACAGTTAGCGCAAGGGGACTAAAACAGAAAAAGGAGGAGAAGGCATTTCAACAACGTGTGAAACTATGACTCAACATCGCAAAGCTCGGAAAAGAACAATGACAGCGAGTTATGAAAAATTATCGAGATGATGAAAATAAGCGTTATAAAGACTCCGTATTCTGTGGACAGTTGAGTGTTTGTGACGACAGGCAAGAACATGGACACGTCTGTGTTCTCTGGTGACCTTGCGCGGAATACCAAACGTGATACAACTGAGGAGTTCGGGGCAGCTGACGATACGTTGAAGGAGTTTGAATAGAAACAGAAGGTCAGTGCGATTACGCCGGCAGCGAAGTAAGGGCAATGACAATAATCAAATGATCAATTATCATTATGTAGGAAGAACAACAACAATGAAAGCTTTGCGTCAGATCCAACGCAATGTTTGAGTATAACTGATGCGAATGTTCCTTTGTGTCCATAGAAAAGTTTTCACGTGTCAAATATGTGGCAGGGCTGTCATTTTGATGCAGATTGACGGTGGAATCGACATTCTGTGGCTTATTTATCGTGATTTTTTTTTTATTTCCCATAAACAAGTTTCCCATATCAAATATCCTATAGGTGAACTGGAGTGGACTATGGGCTTGGGTTTGCGTATACTGCGTAGAAATGTAAGCAGTTAAAAATTTTTGAAAATTTCGAAAGAGAAACGCTTGTTTTTTCGTTTTTTTTTTCAATCAGGATAAAATTGAAAAAAAAAAAACAGAGCTCTTCTGGATCTGGATCCATCCACGTGGTTTCAAGTGCTTTGCTTAAACCAACCCTTGAGCCACCTCGCCTGTCGCTTACTGCAGATTCCCCCTTTCTTCTGGAGCATATGTGAAAGAAACTGGTCCGAGTTTGGAAATGTGCATGCACACCAAGCTACGCAATAGGCTCGCAGGGGATCGCGTGCAAAATCTTACGTGCGTGCACTTGAACCTCAATGTCTGGAAGGTTTCGTCCCCTGAACAGCGAAGCGTTGCTGCGTCAAGCGCAAATGAATCCGACACTGATTGTTACAAATGTCGGTCTTGACGGTTTGATGTGAAATCAATGCCTTGGCGTGAAATCGTGCCTAGATTTTGAACCCGGAATTTCCTTTCGCGCCCCCCAAAATTTCATGGAATTTTGCATCTCTGATACTGAGGGATCGCGTCCCTGTGTATTCTATCACACGGCCTTTATTTTCCTCGCGTCTACCCGCCGTGGTTGCTTAGTGGCTATAGTGTTGGGCTGCTAAGGACGAGGTCGCGGGATCGAAACCCGGCCACGGCGGCCGCATTTTGATAGGGGCGAAATGCGAAAACATCCGTGGTACTTAGATTTAGGTGCACGTTAGAGAACCGCATGCAGGTGGTCCAAATTTCCGGAGCCCCCCACTACGGCATTCCTCATAATCTGATCGTTGTTTTGGCACGCAAAACCCCATAATTTAATTTCCTCGCGCCACCCGCACCGCCGCTGGCCGAGCGTCATCACGTCGTTGACAAGTGATTTTAATCGTTCTACTCGATAAAAAGAAGCCAACCAGGTGGAAACCCCAACACCGGCTTACGTACCACTTGCTTCAGCTCTTATGCCATCGGTATCGGCAAAGGCACAGTAGCAGCATTAGCCCGTGCCTTTGACTGATTCGGCCAGAGCAGCGGTCTCACTTTGTCGTGTGCACTGGTGCAGTATATACGCTCACCCTCGTCGCCGCGCGACACCATACGTGCAGCATCTCTGAGCATGACGTGGTGCCGCGCACCGGGGCTGCACGAATCACATTGAAAGCGCGGAAGATGTTTACTCCGTGGCGTGCGGACGAACTGTTATTAGCCAGTTTTAGTTCGGCGTCCGCAACCACCCCCGTACGCAGCGCGCGAGGTCGTGCGTACGTAGCGAAGCGCGCGCGCACGAAACGGCAGCAGCTGTATATATATATATATATATATATATATATATTGGAGGCCGTGCATGACGGTCAATGGCAGACAGTAGCAGAATGCTAGAGGTGGTGCCTATATAGGCCGGGGAGTGTTGCGCCTCCTTGTAATCCAAGCATGGAGGCCGACACAACCGTCCGAAAGGTAGGTTCGGGATGACAGGCGAGGTACGTCTAGATCCCAGGTGTCAGGACAACCTTGCCATCTAAAGCTGGGGGACCTTGCGAGCCCCTGTAATCCAGCTCATTGAAGGCTGCGTGAGTGAAATCGAGCTAGGTTGCACGTGTGGTGTCTCACCGAGGTGCAGGAGATCCACACAAGTCGCAGGTGACTTCGCTGCGAGAGGTGGCGCTCTCGTGTAATCCAAGCCGGTGATCAAGATCAACGAAGCGTTGCCTGTGTCTACCCTCGCCCCCCTCCACGTGGGCGCCTCGGGCAACACTGTAATGTGGCTAAGAGGGTGAGGAAGCGAAACCAGGCCTTCGGGCTTGGGAGTAGTACCGTAAGGTGACAATCGGGAGTTTCCTGCTGTCAGGACTCGGCCTCCTGTCACTGACACGGGAGGTCCTTTTGGGAAAGGGCCGATGGTCAACCCATCCGCTATCTAAATGTGGGGAGAGATGGCTTCCCAGCCAGAGGTCTGGTGTACAAGGGAATCACCAAGCTCGAGGACGCTTCGGCGCCTGGTAGAGGTGCCTTTCACTGGGGTCATTCGGGGAGTTATCGCCCCCGCCAACTCGAATACGTGGGTTGCCCACAACACGACCAACGAGGTGACAGTAGTAGGGTGGGCCGTCACGCTTGATGGTAGGACTTCGATCCGACGATGACCCAAAGTAAATGGGTACAGGACGTATAGCTCTGGCTAGCAACCCGGCCCTGGAATGTGGCTCGGTAGGTCGACATGCGGAGCTGCACCCAATATGAGCAAAGGTCCTAGGAAGGGTGCCCGGCCCTGACCGAACCTTGTAAGGTCGGGGGGATACTGTTTGGTGGGCCAATACTTCTTGATATATATATATATATATATATATATATATATATATATATATATATATGCTGCGCCTCTAATTCCATAACATTAACTTACCATTACCATTCCCATTAAAAATGCAATTTTCGTAAGAGTGCTTCTTCGTTTCTTCAACTATATATATATATATATATATATATATATATATATATATATATATATATATATATATATATATATATATATATATATATATATATATATGGAATTAGAGGCGCAGCATTCCTCTTAATTAAATCTTACCTATCGTATAGAAGACAGTATGTCCAGATAAACGAATATAACTCATCTTTACGAACAGTTTCGTGCGGGGTACCCCAAGGGAGTATCTTAGGACCATTGCTTTTTAACCTGTACATTAATGATATCATCAGTGCGGATACTAATGTTCGTTTCATAATCTACGCCGATGATACTCGTTTGTTTTTATCTGACGGTAGCAGTAGTAAGCTAAGGACAAATGCAAATGTGCTCCTGGAAAAAATACATATATGGTCCGATAAAAATCTTTTGTCTGTTAATACTGCAAAGTCAAAGGCATTACTTTTTCGTCCCAAGAATAATAAATGCGGTGATTTCGGTGAGTTATTTTATAACAGAGACCAGATTGAGTTAGTAAGGTCATTCAAATCACTTGGCGTAACGTTCAGCGAAAACATGCTGTGGGACGACCACATAGACAATGTAGCATTAAAGGCACCTAGAGCCAAAGGATTTATAACGCGTTCCAAAAATTATTTCCCACAAGAGGTAAAACTCTCTCTATATTATGCATTATTTCGCTCACATCTAAACTACTGCTCATTAGTATGGGGTACTGCTACACAAACCGGTCTAAAAAAACTAGGAACTCTCGAAAAACGGGGCCCTCAGATTAGTTCATAACCTGCCAAGTAGACACTCAACAAAAAACTTATTTTTCAAGAACAAGATCATTAACGTTTTCAGCCTCTATGCTTATTGACTACTACGCGCCTACAAACTAGAACAAAGAAGATGCATAAGTAATATATCTGACTTAGCCCCGATTGAATTATTTCATTGCACATATCCACGCCGGCATAAACCACACTGGGTATTACCGAAAGTAAGAACAAACTATGGGCGCAAAATGGTAGCAATTCAACTTCCATCCTTACTTAACAAATTAATTGATGAAAATATAGACTTAGGAAGCATTAGCTGCTCTAACCTTCGAAACTACTTTCTCCTTAACGCGTCCCTTTGATTGTCCAACATTTAGACATATGTGAACGTTTCTGTGTCTAATTGTGTCTAATTGTATTAAAAGCGCATTTTTGGTTGCTGTTCTTTTGCTGTTTCGCAAGCGTTTTTGTTCTCAGTTGCTGTACTTGTGTTTCTTTTCAATCGGTTTATATTTTTTTCACACACGCAGGTGATTGTGTATTTTGCATACTTGTTTTTACACTAATGCTTTGTTTGACTTTGTATTTGCTGTCGTGACAGAAGTGCCGTCGCATGCCACTGCTCACCTGCTGTAGGGGGGGTGGGAACTTAGTCAAGCGTCAATCGCTCTTATTCCCATCCCCTCCATCAATGTAATGGTGATGGAAATAAATCATTATATATTAATGGTTTAACGTTTCGGCCGTGGCACGGCCTTCGTCAGAATAAAGACAGATACAAGTGTGCACCCGCTTTTATGGGCATTCCCACGTGGGCATAATCAGCAGTGCATGCACGTGTACACTTGCAAATAATAACAGAAAAAGTGCAGCAGTATGTATAACTGAAGCACGATAAATGATACGTATGAAATATCATTATGGTATCGCGATGATTATACATGAAGTTACAGAATGATATCAAGTGCGACATGGCAAAACTAGCAACAAATTGATTTGGCATGATTTGTCAATGCTGTACAAGAACAAACACATCAAGATATTGTCGTGCCTTCCTGCCATATGCTGCCTGCACTCGGCTGATGCTCGCAGTGTTTTTTTCTCCCTATATTTAGGTGAAAATGCGATACTAAGGCCACCTCCCTGCCTTTCATTTCTCCCTCTCATATATTTTATATCCTCCTTGTTCATAATCAGTTAACGTGCCTTGGAAGCTTGTAGGAGTCGTCCTGTCCATTTTTTTAGCAAATACTTCTTTCTCGAAGAACCAAAGCGTTAGTCTTGGCAGTGCCGCTTGAGCTACTGCCTGCAGTCACTAAAGAACAAACTGAAATAATCAACGAATGCAACAGTACCAGGTGCATAAATGGAGCACAAATGCCCCTCAGAACATGAAAACAGCCACCGTATTAACGCACAAGCGCTGTTAAACAGGTACAGCATGCTCGGGTCGCGCTGTGGCGCGCTGACCAGGCAGTAGAAACGACGCGTACCGATGAAGTATTCGACACCTGTCTAGCACGCAGAGCGACGGCAGGTCAGAAACTGAAACGCGCAGATAAGGAAAGGCAGTCAGAACATGAAAACCTCTCCCGCATACACTGCACTGCGCTAGCTTGCGCTCGTCGTGACGTCAATGACAGGGGCTAGCGCACTGAGCGGCTGTGGCGCTGATGTCACCGGCACCAGCTGCCTCTGGCACAACGTAGACTGCAGTGGCGGAGAGCCGGCTGCTGAAACTTCCGCAACACATTTTTTTGCACCTGTTGTGAACGCGCAGCTAAAACTTTTTCCGGTAGTTATAGATGCTGCGCACTCTGTATCCATACACTACCTCGTCTCCCCACCCACCCCCACCACGAGCGTATCCTGTATCGCCACGTGGGCTGCCCTTATTGTACGGCGTTCTAACGCGCTAAAACGACGTACCTTGTACTTGACCTCAACCTTTTCTCTACCCTGTAGTCCGAAAACTATAAATGTTTCTTGTATACGATAGAAATCTGGGCCGGCATTACATGTTTTGCATGTTTATAAACATGGCACGCAAGAGACTTCAGAAAGTTTGACACGAACCAGTGCGAACACCACGTAACTTGTTATCGCAAGTAAAATTCAGCGTGATTACACATCTCGCAGCTACATACGACACAAAAGATTGCTTCATACGGGAGGCTTCGAAAACGAGTACAGAAGCTCAGTATGACTGCGCTATCACAAATAAAATTGCATGCCTTCGTTTGACTTGAGCAGAATTACATTGGATTGGATTGGAGAAACATTATTTATGCCTGCAGTTGGGCGCTCGCGCGCCCCGACGAGGGCCTACGTCACCCTCGAAGTTGCCGTTACTCGGCGCGGGTCTCCGCTCGCCGTTGCCGGCTCGCTGGCTCCGTGCCTTTCGTGCGCCTCGAGCAGCTGCTGGACGGCCCAGAGCAGAATGACAGTTTTCCTCGGTGAATAGCGTTAGTGTACCAAACCGGACCATCAACAAAATTTTAAGATAAGGCATTTCAGCCCCTTTTTGGCGCTTGCATGTACTTAAGTGATGTTACAGGTGACGTCAAACACTTGCCTTTGCTTCGTGTTGTCCACAAATTCGACTTCGCCCTGCCATCTACTAGCCGCCTGGTCAGCTCATATGGTAGAGCGGCTGCCCCGGAAAGGCGGTGGCCCCGGGTTCGAGTCCCGAACCAGGACGAATTTTTCTTCAACTCTGAGGCTTTTCTTTCGAGGAACCCGTATGGGTTTCCTTTGTAGCAATTGCTACAAACGGGTGGATGTCTGATTTTTCCCTTTATTTAGGTGATAGGAATCACGTTTTATGATTGGAAGGGCAAAGTCATAGTGTCGGTCGGTGCTGACCCATTTGGATACAACTTGCTTCCTTTCGCTGAGGCCACCCGCAAAGTATGACGTGTCAGGATAGCGCAGAACTCTCCACCGAAACAGAGCAAAGCAAAATCTGGCAGCAGCTGATGCGTTCAATATACGGTACGTTTGTACATGACGCTTGCACATAGCCACTTTCATCCGCCGTGGTTGCTCAGTGGCTATGGTGTTAGGCTGCTGAGCACAAGGTCGCGGCATCGAATCCCGGCAACGGCGGCCGCATTCCGATGCGGGCGAAATGCGAAAACACCAGTGTACTTAGATTTAGGTGCACGTTGAAGAACCCCAGGTGGTCTAAATTTCCGGAGTTCTCCACTACGGCGTGCCTCATAATCAGAAAGTGGTTTTGGCACGTAAAACCCCATAATTTAATTTTAATTTAAACAGCCACTTTCACACAATGCGACTTCACTCAAACAAAAAAGCACGCAGCTACGTGTAAGCGTCACTTGCTTCTCTCCGCTATCCGCCACTCTAACACAAAATAGCCATCATTTATACTATGACACCATGACACCATGCTCAAAGAAATTGATGGGAATGCGGAGCGAGGGTAAAAGGGGTGAAGCCTTCTACTCACAAACTACGAGTTTGTGAGTTTCGCACGCCGCGGTCTACCGTAGAGTGTTCGATCGGTTTCCAGTAACTATTGTTAGACGGTGCATAATATGATCACAAGTCCTAGTTTTTCATTGAAAAAAAAAACAGGTCGAGACAAGTACAAAGACATTGTTCTGGTTTTGCTCATCGTCTTGAATTTCCGTCTCCGCATTTTCCGTGTTTTCCCTGGATTTCTTATCGTCAACCACTCGCGACCGGCCGATGCTGGCGATAACGTAGACGTAGCGCCGCTCATACCATTGAATAAGCACGAAAAAGAAAGTAACCGACATAAAACTGTTACATTATCCCAGCCCTATTAACACCCGCGGTCAACCCGATGGATCGGTGACTTCAAAGTATGCCACAATTCATCACTGCCCTGAACTGCCAATTTCACCAACTTTCCCGTGGATCTGGGTACATTTAGTGCGGTTGAAGGGGAAAAAGAGATATTGGTTAAAGCCTGGTTACTTTTACGATGGATGGAGGGGGAGGGGTCATGCCACCTCTATTGGCTACCGCTTTCCAAGCAACGATTCCCGATGGCGTCAACCTCTCTTTCGTTGTGCGCTTTAGATGTCGGTGAGCCATATTGCATTTTCCAGACGATATCCCAAAAGCTTTTACGTAACAGGACTGGTATCTGAGCGTCGAACGCGTGGCAGGCCACAAATTCAGAATGTGGCTTACAGTTCTGGAATAATGAATTCAATTACTGAAGTTGCATTGAAGCTCTTATTGACGATCCTCGCACAACTTGCAATGTCCACCGCTGCCAGCTGTGAATTTCGGCCAGCAAACGCTCCTCTGAGTGCACCACCTCCTGCGCTCTAACACAAGTATACGCTAGAGGCTTCACGTCAGCTTCAGGTAAAGTGTCAAAACCGTGTCACCGACTCTAGGGCAGTACTTTTTCATTGTGGTTTGACACTATTTATTTATTTATTTATTTATTTATTTATTTTTTAGTATACCCTCAAGACCCAGAGGGCGTTACGGAGGGGGTGGGTACAATGCAAATACAAAACAAAACAATAAAAGAAATTTATAGGAAAAAACAACAACAGTTTGCAGCTACACCAGTAAGTGTTCAGTAACTGCAGACCTGAACAACGCTTGGTCCTCAGTGGTAGCGATGGAGGGGGGAAGGTGATTCTACTCTCTACTTGTCTTCGGAAGAAAATAATGTAAAAAGAGATTAGTGCGGCACAAAGGGACGGCTACTTTATTTGGGTGGTCAACACGTGATGAAAAGTAAGCAGGTTCTGTGATGAATTCCTGTCAAAGTACTTGGTTATGGAAGACAATTTATGAAAAAGCAAGAGGCAGGAAATCGTTCTTCTCATTACCAGGTCTGGAAGGTTAAGAGTGGATTCCATCAAGGTGACACTGGCAGTACGAGCAAAATCACTGAGTATAAATTGAGCTGAACGGTTCTGGACCGATTCTAAGGTGTCAATTAGCGTTGATTGAGCTGGATCCCATACGGTTGAAGCGTACTCGAGCTTTGGACGGATTAATGTTTGATATAGCTGTAGTTTAAGGTGTGCTGGCGCTTGGCGAAAGTTTCGGCGAAGGTAAGCAAGAGTGCGACAAGCATTGTTAGTAATGTAGTTAATGTACGTGAGAGTGCCATGATAAATCATTCGATATGTAAACACCAAGATATTTGTAAGTACTAACCTGCTTTCGTTTAGTTCCGTTCAAGGTGTAGGTAAAATGCTCAGAAGTATTAGAAAAACGCGAGATTGCCATACCTTTACATTTATTTACGTTAATGGTCATTAGCCAAGTATTACGCCAGTAAGAGACGCGATTAAGGTCAGCTTGAAGAAGGTAGTTGTCGTATTCGTTAGTTATTCTACGGTACATGACACAGTCGTCTGCAAACAGCTTTATGAATAACGATGTTGCGCGAAAGGTCATTGATATATATTAAAAAGAGCAAAGTACCTAAAACTGAGCCTTGCGGAACGCCAGATTTTACTGCACAGGAATGTGAGGAACAATCATTAGTGGTTACGTACTGAGTGCGGTTAGTCAGAAAGCATTCTACCCATTTGAGAATATTTGGGTCGATGTTCAGCGTGCTGAGCTTCAGTAGTAATAGTTGGTGCTACACTTTATCAAAGGCTTTTGCGAAGTCTAGAAACATACAATCAACCGGAATTCTATTATCTAGCGCTAAGATGACATCATGCGTAAAACACAGAAGCTGAGTTTCGCACGAGTGGTGCTTACAAAAGCCGTGTCGGAACCTGCTGAAGAATGAGTTGGTTTCAAGAAATGTTATAAGGTTAGAATAGATTACATGCTCAAGCATCTTACAGGGGATGCTTGTTAAAGAAATTGGTCGGTAGTTTAAGGCAGAGTGTTGGTTACCGTCAACCAAAGGACCAGGCAGGATTCCGTAAAGGCTACTCAACAATAGACCATATTCACACTATCAATCAGGTGATAGAGAAATGTGCGGAATATAACCAACCCTTATATATAGCTTTCATTGATTACGAGAAAGCGTTTGATTCGGTAGAAACCTCAGCAGTCATGGAGGCATTGCGGAATCGGGGTGTAGACGAGCCGTATGTAAAAATACTGAAAGATATCTATAGCGGCTCCACAGCCACCGTAGTCCTCCATAAAGAAAGCAACAAAATCCCAATAAAGAAAGGCGTCAGACAGGGAGATACGATCTCTCCAATGCTATTCACAGCGTGGTTACAGGAGGTATTCAGAGACCTGGATTGGGAAGAATTGGGGATAAGAGTTAATGGAGAATACCTTAGTAACTTGTGATTCGCTGATGATATTGCCTTGCTTAGAAACTCAGGGGACCAACTGCAATGCATGCTCACTGACCTGGAGAGGCAAAGCCGAAGGGTGGGTCTAAAAATTAATCTGCAGAAAACTAAAGTAATGTTTAACAGTCTCGGAAGAGAAGAGCAGTTTACGATAGGTAGCGAGGCACTGTAAGTGGTAAGGGAATACATCTACTTAGGACAGGTAGTGATTGCGGATCCGGATCATGAGACTGAAATAATCAGAAGAATAAGAATGGGCGGGGTGCGTTTGGCAGGCATTCTCAGATCATGAACAGCAGGTTGCCATTATCCCTCAAGAGAAAAGTATATAACAGCTGTGTCTTACCAGTACTCACGTACGGGGCAGAAACCTGGAGGCTTACGAAAAGGATTCTACTGAAATTGAGAACGACGCAATGAGCTATGGAAAGAAGAATGATAGGTGTAACGTTAAGAGATAAGAAAAGAGCAGATTGGGTGAGGGAACAAACGCGAGTTAATGATATCTTAGTTGAAATCAAGAAAAAGAAATGGGCATGGGCAAGACATGTAATGAGGAGGGAAGATAACCGATGGTCATTAAGGGTTACGGACTGGATTCCACGGGATGGGAAGCGTAGCAGAGGGCGGCAGAAAGTTAGGTGGGCGGATGAGATTAAGAAGTTTGCAGGGACAACATGGCCACAATTAGTACATGACCGGGGCAGTTGGAGAAGTATGGGAGAGGCCTTTGCCCTGCAGTGGGCGTAACCAGGCTGCTGCTGCTGCTGATGATGATGTTGGTTACCGGATTTAAGGACGGGAATCACCTTCCCCACCTTCCAATCAGGTGGCAAAGTAGAGCACTGGAGAGACTGCATGAAAATGTGTGACAAAATTATGGAAGAGTACACTTCAGTGTTCTTCAGAAATTTCGCGTTTCGCATCACTTCGCATCCTGTGCTCGGCTCAGCAATGCCTCAATCTTGCATTCGTTGATGGTTTACGTTACGTATACTGAATTCTGAGACCTTGATATTACGTAGTAAGACTCCGCTTGCCTATGCGCAATCTTACTCTTTCGACAAGAAAGAAGGGAGGATGCCAAGAAAGCCAGGGAAGTTAACCCGAGGTTGGCTACCCTGCATGATCGGAAGGCGGAGAAACAGATAGAGAGAGAGCGGAAGAGGAGGCTTACTACATGGCTTGCCAGGTAACGTAGCTGTATCACATTGGTTTCATCAAAAAAAAGAAGCGCTAAGAAAAAAAAAAGGAAAACTGGAACTGTTTCGATTTTGGTGTCATTATGGAAACATCCGGTCGTGCTTCCACACATTCCTGTGCAAGAACGACCGATTTGACGCTGCAGCAACGTCCGAACGCTTCAGTGCGTGTACCAGTCATTACTGAAGAGCGGAAACGTAAACATTACTGCTGAAGGTTCACTGCTCGCAGTTAGAGGTACCCGCATAGCGAACGTTGAGAGGTCAAGTTGATGATCGCCCAACGTGACTGGAAGTTAATAAACAGTGCGATTCTTCGAAACGCATGTACCGACGCCGCAGTCCCACTTTGTGATGCAACAGGTGTCTGACGCGAGCGGCCGCCTCGCGTGCCTCATCGTCACAGCCGGTGAAGCTGATTTCCCGGCGTCAAGGAAAGAATTGCCGTTGCCGAGCACGTTCCGAGTAACAGCCATATTCAGTGCCTCCACTTGTTTTAAACACCGATTAAGCTGCACCGTCTCGCAACACTGCGAACCGTCATTCATATATACAGGGTGTTTCAGCGAACGTTTTTAAAAATTTTCAAAGTTGCCTGTGGCAGATAGCACAATGCTAGTTCATGAGCTGGTCTGCTCGAAGAGGCAGACATAATTTACAAAAAAAAGTTGAAATGCGTAATCGACTAATTAAAAACTCCACTAATTAAGATTTTAACTAATTACTGTATGGCCCATATTGCAATTGACAAATTCTAGCCGCGGAGTTCGCAAGGCGGATCCACTTGGAACGAATTTTCAATATGACACCAGTTTCGAGATATCAATTCCCGAACTTTGCGGAGAAATGCATTGGCGTTTCCGTTACTATTGTGCGTCAATACATAAAACGAAGTTTTCTTAAGAAAATTAGCAGAACGACAATGCATGAGTGTGTTTGCACGACGGACATTCGCTGTGCACTTGTCAAACCTCCTCTCCCTTTCCCCCATATGCGATACCACTCTACCGTTTTCGTTCACCAGCTACCTGCACAAGCGCGGCATGATGTGGGTAGTGCGCGCGCTTCTAGACAGCTGGACATTCCCATTAGCCAACTGTGCAGGCGCGTCGTACATGTGCTATAGTCTTGTTCAGTTGTTCAAGAGAAATCAAGGCGGCGGAGGTCGTGTAAATACCAAAATTATTTCCATATGATAACTGGACATTACCATTCTAAAATAGCTTGCAGCAGGAAAGAAAATAAAAGAGCGCCCTCCACTGAACTTTGTCTCAACCACTGCGTCTTTTTTTTTTTAATGGAGATTTTCCATAAGGAATAATGGTTGGTACGTCTTACATGTCTGCTGTAAGGGCTACGTATGTTTGAATTCAAGGAGAGTTTATATGGTATACCTATCAACCGTGCAATTTCATTTCCAGATTCTTGCGAATTCTACATCTGTTGAGTGTATGCTTTCAGGACTATTTGAACGACGACATTCATGTGTGCGCAAACAATGTTTTTTTAAACTCCCCAGTGAACATGATCCTCTGTTAACACATGTGCATATGGGTCGTTATGGGATGTATGTGGAATGCAGTGGCGATATTTTTCAGCGTGCCGGCGCTGACCCGCAGCGTTGTTTGAGAGAGAGAGAGAGAAAGCAAGGACAGGAAAGGCAGGGAGGTCAACCAGAAGAGTATCCGGTTTGCTACCCTACACTGGGGGTGGGGGAAAAGGGAATAGAAAAAGGAGAAAGGGAGAGAGTGAGCACTGAGTACGTGTGGGCGGGACACTATGCACAGGGACACTACAAATGGTCTCTTAAACCGGTGTACCTCAAGTATTGCAGTAATGCACGATTCGCTTTTCGTGCCAGTGACGGGTGGGGCCACGGTCCGAGTATCTTTGACTCGGTGAAAGGTCGTAAGTCTAGTCGGTGCAAAGTTTCCCGCAGAGGGAGGCGTTGTGCATCGTAGCGGGGGCAGGTGCACAATAGGTGCTCGATGGTCTCCTCGCACCCACAGGAATCGCACATCGGGCTCTCGGCCATTCCCAAACGAAAGGAATATGAGTTTGTGAACGCTACTCCCAGCCACAAGCGGTACAGCAAGGTTGCTTCACCTCGGGAAAGGCTAGATGGCACTTGTAGCCGTAGCGTGGGGTCCAGTTTATATAATCGGCAGTTGAAGGCACCTGAACTCCAGAGATCTTGCGACTTTTTGCGTGTATGTAGGCGAAGTTACCTGGCAGCGTCCGACCTCGCCAGAGGTATTGAACGCGTCTGGGTATCTTCGTGGGCAGACCGGGCAGCCTTGTCTGCTAGGTTGTTGCCGACAATGCCACAGTGAGCAGGTTGTTTGAACCACCCAATAAAATGCTCTCCTCGTTTATGGGAGGTCACTTTTGTTTGATTTCAGAGGGAATAGGATTACCTACCTTGACAGATTTTTCTTATCTAATTGGCTGACAAGAGGTCAGGAGCACACAGAAGTGGGGAGGGTTCCTCGCGCGGCCTGTCGCGTGGCACTGTGTAGCACTTTTATGTAGCACGTATTGAGCAACAGGACGCTGTATAGGGAGTTTTTTCTTGTTGCGCTACAATTTTCTCATTGACACTTTTCATCTAACTATAATATTTGAGAAGATGATTAACTAAGTAAGACTAATTATGTAATTAGGCGGAATGCAAAAAGTAATCTGAGTATCTCCAAGCGACGGCAAACAACATTACCTTGGTTCTGTCCAGTTACCTGACATTCAGTTACCTGAATCTTCGTGCATGATAGTCGGGACAACCTGTATACCCGTAACGTTCGAGTCTGATCGTTTATTTTTATTTATTTTATTTTGTTTTTATTATTCTTGGGGTACGCACAGCAGAGGTCTTGATAGCGAGAACTGGCTTCGTGTCTCACCTGTGGGTCACCACTAATCCTCCCATGCACCACGGGTTGAATAGAGGATTCACGTAAGGATAAGCGGCAAACCACGGGCAAGTTCTTCCTCAGCGAGACACAGCTGAAGTTTTTTGCTCATTGGCTGACGGGACATGCAGTATTCGCAGTACTCTATCATCGCATGCATTTAGTGACTCTGATTACAGACTTATTTAGGGGAGGTCGCTTCTTAATTGCAGATCCAGTTTGTTCACTTGGCGTACAACAATTATGTTCCGGCTTAATGCGAGGTGTCCCGGGAAAGTGAGCGACATGAGAATCGATGCCACCGACAAAGTTGGTCGCTCTATACGTGCCCGCTACATGCATAAGTCGCGTCTGCAGCCGCAATGGCACGAAGCCAAATAGCGCGCATTCCCCGTCGAGAGGACCACGTACGCCCGCCCGTGATTGAGATTCCGTCCGCGCAGCAGGTGCCCCCGGCATTTAAGGCTTCCTAAGAACCGTTATCGGGGCAACGCTAATTAACTGTTCTTGTTGTACGCATGCCGAGTACCGGTAGGCATGCATTAGGTCTCTGATCTTGAGCAGACTCAATGCAATTTCGTCTCTTCCGTTTCGCGCAACGAACGTCGACGTAGCGACGTGAGACGCATAGGAAATAGGACCAGATGAGATTTCCCACTACGATCGGTGAACTTCCTGCATCCGAGTGGTGGCGGCCAAATGGAGTCGCTATAACATTCGTTGCATTCAAATACGGATTTGCATGTGCTACGAACGGATCGAACCGCCACGCTCCGAATTCCAAGAAAAATTGAGAGAGTTCATGACATCCACATTCTGTATTAGGCGTTATTTCTTGGTGTAGATTATGGGACTCGTGGGTATACCTTTCTAGCAATCGATGCTGTCCATGAGGTTGCTCGAACTCGTATGTGTTGTGCTACTTCATACTGCTTCGTTTTCTCAATAATTGAGCAACCAATATTCTGCGAACAAAAACAGCTTGTGTAACACACACACAAAAAAACATGGCAGGCTTGACAAACTATGGCCAAATTGGAAAGCAAGCGATCAGCAGCACAGGAAAACGATGAAGATGGGAAAATAAATAAGCAACCAAAAATTATGCAGATCCCCCAACGCAAGATATTGCAATGTATGAGAAGTAAAGCTGTAGTGACGCGGGTAATTAAACCAATGCGATGGCGAACAGTTGTGTTTATTTTCACCCTATCTCTCATGCAGTGCTCATGCGTAATGCTCATGTAAAGCACAGGTCACAATTTTATTGTCAACATTGTTTCTGTTCATTCACTACACACCGTTCACAATCTACGGCAACATGCAAACACCAAGTCAGGTGGATCCACACTTTGTAATGTGCATGCAGCGATGTCGCGAGGGCGATGGTTGATGTCTGTAGAAGGAAAGAGGGGTGAGGAGAGGTGTATGAAGGGAGAAGCACAACACATGTGCAAATGCATTTAAGACGCGTTACAGTGGCAAATGCGCATTCTGGGGGATTGGTCAAGAATGGCCACTTACCCAGTAGTACATACCTAATGGCCCAAGAATGGGGTAGGCCATATGTATAAGAAATTTATGACATTTGAATAAGCCGTCCAAAATTACGCGCTATTCGAGTAACCGTTTATTGACGAGTGTTGCCTACAGGCAACATACCAGGAAAAAATGTTTTTTTTTTCTTGACGAGTTTTCGTATTGAATGTGAAGTTTCTGGCTAAATGTCTTCGGTCGTCACTAGATGTCATGCAGCAGGCGTTATCTGTTGATTTGGAGCTGGAAAACTGGACGAAGAAAAAAGAAGTTTGCCACACGACTCGCTTTGTTTTGGCAGCATGATCAGAAGAGACAGATTGATGAAAAATCTTTGGCTGCAGTGGTGCCATACACGCGATGTGAAGCAAATGAAATGCATTCCTGTGGTTGGAATTTCTACAGACAGCTCTCGTCATATGTGAACCACAGTGTGGTTCACATATGACAAGAGCTGTCTGTAAAAAAAAAAAAAAAAAGAAAAGAAAAGAAGGGTGAAGCCCACTTCCAGTTGTCTGCTGGGTATTTCTTCCCTGTTGCTGAAAAAGTTTCCGCAAAATATTTTTTTGTTTTGGTTAATTATGCTTATTCTCGATGTGTTTTGCACATTTAGATAGAAAATATTTTTTCGGGCATCCATTTGTGCTGTAATTAAAGGGATAAAATGTCTATGTTTTAGAGACACCTAAGAACCGATGTGTGCAGGTTTTATGTTGTGATTTATTGCTTTATTACGGAGAAGAAAGGTGCGCTCCCTGGCACTACCTTGTTGGCCGAAATTCCGTGCAAAAAAGCACAGTTGTGCCCGTTTTGGGAACAAGTGCTAACCAAACGATCCGGGAGATTTTAGAAGCAGCTGAGATTGCGTGCCGTGTGCGATAATTGTGTAAGCAAAGAGTCAAAATAATTGTCAGATAAAGAGCTATGCTACTATACTATACTTGAGCATATAGTCCCGCGAAGCATCTGGCACTAGAGCACTTGGCGGTTGAACCCAGGTGTGAATACCACTGTGTGAACGAGGCGGTCACCGGAAGATCAGTCAGGACTGCCCCGGCGATCGCACACCATGTTTGTAACATAGCTGTTTCCAAGCAAAATATTTTGCTTTTATTTCCTAAATATTAATAAAATAAGAGTAAACTATTTTGAACTGATTTCGTTGCAGTGGTGTGTAGCGTACCGTGCGTCGTTCTCTCTCTCTCTTTAAAAAGCTGCGCCATATATTCAAGGCAGACGGCTTTTCCTCCCCGACCTATAGCTGTTGGGGAGGAATAATCCATACTGGTTTTACTCGCACGAGAGCTAAGAAACAGAATTGACTAACTTTGTTATGAATTATTTTATGGCACATAGCAATTGAACTGCAACTGGTCAGTGCTCGAGGCATGACTGACTGTCCGGTGACACGAATTCATCGACCAGTGCCCGTTTCGAGCAGTTGTTGGTTAAAGTTGCTGCGAAATGCTTCGGCATTCTACTTAATGCATCGCCAAAAAAAAATTCATTTGCAAACTGCGAAACAAAACTACGTGCAACGCCACTGTTTGTACTGGTACGCTTCGGGAAGGATTATCTAGCAACAGGTGCTAGAGCATTTTCTATTTGGTAGACAAGCGTCGCCAGTGCGATTTGCGATTTCAACTTGTATCCCAATTTAATCACTACTTCGATACTTGGATACTTCATTCACGTGCCTGTCGACAACCGAGTGGCCTCCTCGACAGTTCACGTTGTCATAATGAATACAGTACTTTTCACAGAAAATGGCGAGCTCGGTGGTTTTATGTCCTTATGTCCGTAGTGCCTGCGTCCGCAACATGAGTCGAATGTCTTTTGCTTTTAAACACTTCTTTTAAGCAGTCAGTAAACATTAAATATAAAAAGACCCACATTCAACAAATGTCAATTAAAAATGTAATCACAAGAACTGGTTATTCAGTTTTACTATTATTATTATTATTATTATTATTATTATTATTACCTAAACGCTCTAATTATCCCACTAGTTCTCAACTGAAATTAAAGCTGCCGTGAAGTATAAAGATCGCACGCACCGATAATCCAGAAGGCATGTGCTTAAAGAGTGGAAAGAAAAACTGCGCTTTTTTTTTCGGACTCTGCAAACGCCTCTATAAGCGGGATTGCGACTCGTATACTGCATCCTTGGAAAAGGGAGCCTCTAACCGGCCGGCGGAATTTCGATAATATATCCGCAAGCGCTCTAGTAAACGGGGAGAGCTTTTTAGCCTGCTCGACTCAAGCGGAGTAGAAGTACAAGCAGTAGCGGAATATTTTGCTCCCAATTTCTCATCCTTATATCAAGGTTCAGGCTTCAACGCTGGTGTCAGTCAGCAGCGAAGGACGGTTCCTACATCTATAGTGCTGTGTTGTTTGATAAAAAAACTCATCAGCGAATGCGTTAAGCGCTTGAAGCCTTTCCTACCCTGCGGCCCTGGTGGCACACCCTCCGCAATTCTAGACGCTTACGGCAAAATATTTGCATCAGTATTGACATCTATATATAATAACTCTTTCAATACTTCCACTTTGCCTTACATGCGGAAAACTGCTCGTGTTCTTCCTGTATTCAAGTCTGGCTGTAGAACCAATGTCTCGAGTTATCGCCCGATTTCGCTTCTCTGTTTCTCGCCTAAGATTTTCTAAGACCTGAGCAAAGCCTTTGATGTAGTCTGCCACTCACTGCTTCTGATTACGCTTGTGCACTCTGGTGTGGATTCGTCAATCTCTTGCGCAGTTATCTTCTTGCTAGATCATGTTATGTTAACGTCAATGGCCGAACTTCTTTTTACATGGTAACTAACGGCGTCCCTCAAGGATGAGTATTAGGACCACTCCTTTTTAAAATGTTTATTTATGACGTTCCCCCATTCCGTTATTCGGAACTCTGCCTTCCTTCTATATGCCGATGACATTAACATTTTAAAGAAAATTCTTACTGTTGATGACTGACGCGTTCTGCAGTCTGGCCTGTTTTCTTTTTCTAAATGGTGCAAACATAACCTCACCTTGAATGCTGTTAAGACCAAAGTCATGACTTTCACACGCATAACAGCAAGCATTTCTTTTTCTTATTCTGTAGATTTCTGTGCCATTGTGTAAAGCCTGTGAGATCAATGATGTCGGTCTACTTTTTGATACGACCTTACACTTTTCAGCTCACACTAAACGCGTTGCAATACGGCGTATGCGCTCTCTTGGCTCAGTTTGCCGACTATCGAGACAATTCAATTCTTCTACACCATTCCGCAAGTTGTACACAACAATCTGTCTTCATCAACTCCAATACGCGTCGGTCGTCTGGAATGGTATTTATAGATACAGCAGTGACATTAGGGTCGGGTCCATAAAACGTTTCTAAGCATCACCGCTTTGCTAACACGGACACTGGACCTTGTTCTCGCACGGTTGGATGATTGTCATTGCCCTTACTTCGCTGCCGACGTAATCACGCTGACCTTCTGTTTCTATTCAAACTACTTCAACGCATCGTCGTATTATGTTTACGTATTGTTGCTTTTTTTTGCAATTGCGTGATTGCACAAACAGAGTAAAATTCGGATAGAATGTGCGCATACACTTCCGAGTTTTGCCACCCGGAACACGAAAACGCAGCGATGGCGAACGTAGATCACAATCCAGCCTACCCATGCACAACTTGGCGTTTGTAAAAAGCTTATGTCGCGCCCAAGCCTCCAATCGGACAAATACACCAGTCCAAGATCCGTTAAAATACAACTGCATGCCGCTGTAAAACCGCCGGCGCCTGTTATACCTGTCATGTACAACCAATAAGAGTAAAATTTGTTTCGCTCTAAATGAAGTTCTTAAACTAAAGAGCCAGTGAGTCCAACGGCCCGGGTGCAAACTCAAGACAAAACTGCACAGTGGTGTAGTAGCGAACCGGGAAACAATGAAATCTACAAACTTTTTTTTGTGTTTTTGCTAAGGCACGAAATCACACCGAGCGCTCCTGGGGCTAGAATAATAACATGCGACACATGCAAGCGAAAATTGAACCTGCAGTCGATGTCAATATCATAGCCCTGCACACGATACACCCGCCGTGCTTTACCGCGAGAAAGATATCACCAAACATTAAGCAATTGTGTCGAAAGGCATAATTGCTTCTCGATACTAGCGAGCAACATCATTGAAGTCTTCTTCATGCTCACTTGAAGTTCATCTGTCACACACCATTGCTCGATGGAGAAGAGGTCATTCTGCCTGTAACAGACAGTTAGGCATGCTTTCAACCTTTCTGAACAGTTTTAGGTCGCCAGCAAACAATAAAGCCTCTGCGTTGAAGCAAATATTCTTTTAATTTATTATCGCATTAGACGTCATGATTTCTTACGAAAGTAATGCCAGCCTCTGCAACCTACTGAACTGCAATGGCAAAATTGCGATAGCTATCACAGGCAGTTTCATAAGTTTGGTGCACTTATTCAAAGAAGAAGAAAAGATTGTAAACGATATAGCAAACGGAAACCGCAAGCCATTCGTGATAGCTCAATGGTTCGCACCTGCGCGAAGCTAAAACTGCGCTTCCTAATTATGACATTTTGTTTTGTTTTCTGTTTTGCAGTTCTGGAAGCAATACAAAGATGACCAACGTAAGTGAATATCACTCGGCATTCGTTCATATTGCGCGAACGTTAGCAGAAGCTTGTAATTGCTGAACAGGAGTGACCAATCTAGGTTAATATACCTTGGGAGGCCTTGTATATTCAAAGGGTCTTTAATACTGGGTGTTCTTGCGAAGGCTAAACATTTTTTTAAATCACCTGTGGCAGATAGTACAATTGTAGTTCTTGAGCTGCATAGTTACCTAATTAATTAAATTTCACTAATTAAGTTTTACCTAAGTACAGAGCATATCACAATTTGCGAGATGTAGCCGGTGCGATTACAAAGCATATCTGCTTGGAACGAATTTTGAAGACGACACCAATTTCGAGACAAGCGGCGCCGAATGTGGGGTATGAATGCACTGTTCCACATTAAAAAAATAAAAAATAAACGCCGTTTGATGCGTTCAAGCACAAAAATCACTGGAACGCCAATCCATTTCGCCGCAAACTTGAGAATGTATATCTCAAAACAGGTGCCGTCCTCAGAAATCGTTTCAAGTAGCCTTGCGAACTACCAGGCTACAATTTCTAAACTGCAGTATGTGCCGGAAAGTAAATATTTAAAAAATATAATCCGTGAAATTTTGTTAATGAGGCGATTATGCATTTCGATTTCTCGTGTAATTAATGTCTGGCTCTTCAACTGAGTAATACCACTCAAGGAATAGAAATGTGCCGTTTCTTACAGGTGATCTTTAAAATTTTTTGACAGGCTTTGCAAAAGACACGATATACATACAAGTGCATTCAAAACGACTGCTCTCAGTCAACGCCACACAAGCGCAAGAATCTATGCCAAATTGCAAAGACTGAAAAGGATCAAGGAAAAGAAGTAACGCTGATCTGCAATAAACTTAGATAAAATAGAGACAGGGAAGATAAAGCACTGGTTATTTGCATGCATGACACAATCTCTCAATAAGTAAAAAAAATCGCATAGTTAATCAGCTAGTGAACAGACATCTAAAGGAATTTCGTTACCGCAACACGATCCTAACATCGTTGTGCTGAGACCTGGCTGCGCGAAGAAATAAGTGATGCCACTGAGAGGTGTTTCGAAAAGACAAATCTACTGCTAATAAAATAATAGCTGTTTTACTGGAAAGTGTTGCCGAGCGCGAATGTTCGGGCATAAACGTCCCCCTTAAGGCTAGCGGTACCAGCGTGCAATTTTTTACCGTTGTTAGACGGCGCTATCTTCGGGATCGGCACGCAAGAACGGTTACACATTCACCAAAATATCGCGGTTAATAATAATAATAATAATAATAATAATAATAATAATAATAATAATAATAATAATAATAATAATAGGAATAATAATAATAATAATAACTTAAGATTAGTTTCCAAACACAGCTAAACGCTTCAAAAATTTCATTCGAATCGGTCCTAGCGGTTGCCTATTGAGAGCGTTTCTGCGTTTCCAAAGCATTTGTGAATAAGTAAATCGGAGTTGACCCTGAGCTACAGCGTCCTCTTGAGTGCCGGATTCTAACTATGTGGCAGTCCATACGATGTCTGACTTGTGGAAATATTTCTTTGCGCGCTAATGTAGACGTCAGTATATCCCTGCTTCCTTTTGATTAGGCGCGGCTGCAGGAGTGCTATGTGTGTAAATCCAAGCTTATAACAAGGCGCACGGAGCCAGCAACAACAACTACAGTTTTCTAGATCTCCAAGACCAAGAATACAGTCTATCTCTCGTATGTATTCATGTACATTCAACCAATGAAAGTTTACTGACCGCAGTATCTGAGGAAACGTTGAACTTCCGAGCAGTTTGCGACCGTAGCCAGTAAAACCATACAACATCTTGTTGTTCCTATATAATACTACAACCGGGAAATCCAAACACCAGGCTGGGAGTTCCTAAGCTGCTCAGATATTGAGCTTTTCTTTTTTCAGATTCCGCGGTCCGTAAGCTTTTGTGGCCAGTTGTACAAACATGAACAACCACACGAAGCCAACAAGAACAATAACATAACACCAAGAAAATCATGGGTGAAATTATTCATTTATTTTATTGTTGAACTTTATAATCAGCTTTAGACGTGCACTAAGAAGAACAACTCCAGCGAAATTTCACATCGCATACAAATATTTGTAGTGAAAGTCTAGCTACCGAGAAGGCTCCCAGAAAAATTTTGTTTGTGAAGTGCGAACGGGTCCATCAGAGTCAACTTGCAAGAGATCGTGTTTCTTGAAACGAAACTAAAAAAAAAAAAAAGCCGGCATTACAGCTCTGCGCTCGTCCGTATCTGTCGGCTTACGCTCATCCGGTCCTTAACTGCGCAGTTTCTAAGAGTGAATACTGTACATGCAGACTGAATTAACAGCAGCGCCAGTATATATGCGTATTCAGGAGGCTGTGCACATCGCAAAGAATAATATTGCAGCGTAGCTTGTTTTGAAGTCCCGGCAGTTCTCCAGCTTTTCTTAAGATGCCAGGAATATTTTGCCGCATTTTGGGTTGTCGCATACACTAGAAAGGTGACAATGCTCTTCTAGCAAGCGTCAATGCTGATGGCAGGTATAGGCATGATGGATTAAGAGGCTGGCAAACGAGACGACGCTGACGAAACCGAGTCAAGTGCTTAATATGAATTTCCAAGATATCCAAAAAGCACATTTTAGTGATCAGATGATCACGAGAGAGCGAGACATGTCTTATCAATACACGTCATGCTCGGAGAAGTGCACGAATCGTGCTAGCAGTTCCCAGATATAGAGCAGGCGCGCTGTACCGCAGCGAGTTTCTGGTTTTCAATTGTAAGATTGCAACTTCAACTGCACAATTTACAGCCGAGAAATGCGAGATTAACAATTGTGGTCAGCAATGCATGTCAGCGCCCCGAAAGACATATCTGTTCATAATGGCTCCGAGATATCGCTGTGTTTCATTGTTAAAAATCGTTTAGCCATTGACGCGTAAGGCAAAAAGGTGCCGTATTAGTGGTAGGTACTGTACGTTAAACCAACAAAGGGGCACTTTCTTGGAGAGGCCCGGCCTTGCCTACGTAGGTACAACGACACTCTTAGTCGCGGCCTTTGTCCAGCATTATAATTCGTTGCCGAGCGTGAACGAATGGGTGCGCTACAGCTGATGCCATGCGCAGATGTCGCCAGCACAAATTGATAGCTTCTCAGTTAAAATCAGCAACTCGCAAAGACTTTTACGTGCCAAAACCACTTTCTGATTATGAGGCACGCGTAGTGGGGACTCCGGAAATTTAGACCACTTTGGTTTCTTTAACGTGCATCTAATTCTAAGTACATGGGTGTATTCGCCCCCACCGAAATGCGCCGCCGTGGCCGGGATTCGATCCCGCGACCTCGTGCTTAGCAGCCCAACACCATAGCCACTAAGCAACCACGGCGAGTAAATCGAAGAGACTAAAGAGCGCAAAGTAGGAACGCGTATACAGAGTTCACGTTACTTGAACCGAGGATTTTTAAAAAGTAAGTGGCTAACCGCAGCTGAATGAATGCTGAGAACATATAATGTAAAACTGTTCCAATATGTTCTTATTCCAATCTCCTGACTTCAAATTTGCGTAACCGCCGACGCAAGCATAGGGCGGTGACCCGCAGGGTTGTCTGAACAAACCAATCAAATGCTCCCCTCGTTTATAGGAGGTCACTTTTGTTTGCTTTAAAAACGAATAAAGTTGCCTACACTGAGCGATCGTCTTATCTAATTCAGAAGAAAATTCAATTTTGTTCGGCATATTATAGTATCTTTAACGTGCACACGTCACTGTGACGGGGTGAGTTTTTGTGGTTTTGTGACGTCGCGTGACAGGCGGGTGAAATGGTTGTCGCCCGAAAACTTTTAACCAATAGCCGAGAGCTAATGGCGAAAAGGCGTCGAATCAGAAATAACTATTTTTCTTTCGTTCTTTCCAATTATGCATAATCAGTGTGTACACGCAGTTCGGCAGCGGTGCACCTGTGTTCAACGTCACTGAGATTCATATCTGCTCTTTGCAGTTCTTTCATCGCAGAAGCCGTAGAAGATTGCTATCGGCCAGCACAGACCGCACTGCTGGGATCGACGTGAAGGCAAGACTGACGCCCCCCAGACATCGGCTGTTAACCGCAAGCATTGGTTTTGCGACGACAGAGGGCTGCAAGCATCTTCTGCTGGGCTTAAAAGGGATCGCCGAATCCTTCCTCACGGCAGTTCGGCAGCGGTGCACCTGTGTTCAACGTCACTGAGATTCATATCTGCTCTTTGCAGTTCTTTCATCGCAGAAGCCGTAGAAGATTGCTATCGGCCAGCACAGACCGCACTGCTGGGATCGACGTGAAGGCAAGACTGACGCCCCCCAGACATCGGCTGTTAACCGCAAGCATTGGTTTTGCGACGACAGAGGGCTGCAAGCATCTTCTGCTGGGCTTAAAAGGGATCGCCGAATCCTTCCTCACGGCAGTTCGGCAGCGGTGCACCTGTGTTCAACGTCACTGAGATTCATATCTGCTCTTTGCAGTTCTTTCATCGCAGAAGCCGTAGAAGATTGCTATCGGCCAGCACAGACCGCACTGCTGGGATCGACGTGAAGGCAAGACTGACGCCCCCCAGACATCGGCTGTTAACCGCAAGCATTGGTTTTGCGACGACAGAGGGCTGCAAGCATCTTCTGCTGGGCTTAAAAGGGATCGCCGAATCCTTCCTCACGGCAGTTCGGCAGCGGTGCACCTGTGTTCAACGTCACTGAGATTCATATCTGCTCTTTGCAGGTAAGCATTGTCCTTTGCTATTCCAAAACAATACCAGTGCACCGCTGCCGAACGCACCTGCCGAATGTACATGTGGCCTAGTCTGCTGCTGATTTACTTGTTGTAAATCTTTGTTTACTTTTGCATCGATTTATTATGCCAGGGGAAACGGCTAAAGCGATTGAGGACTTGCGGCGGGAGCTGAGAGCTGAGCTCAGGGCAATCAAAGATAGCTTGCAAGATGTAAAGACACTGAAAGAAGACATTCAGGACCTAAGGACACTAAGAGATGACATTCATAATTTGCTTCAAGAAAATAAAGATCTTAAAGCTGACAACGCGCGACTGTCACGCCGCATCGAGGAGCTGGAGCAATACCAGAGGGGAAATAACCTCGAAATTAAGGGAGTGCCACTTGATGGCGAGCCAGTGATCATAATTAAAAAGATTGGTGCGCTTGTGGATGAAGAAATTACCGATGCCGACATTGATGCATGCCACAGAGTGCCGACTGCAAGACATGATGAGACAAATATCATCGTTCGTTTTGTCCGACGCACAAAACGCAATGCTGTCCTTCAGAAGGCCAGAAAAATCCGGATTAACACTACAAAACTGGGTTTTGAAGAATCTAAGCCAGTCTACGTGAATGAGCATCTTACCCGTCATGGTAAGCAGCTTCTCGGTGCGGCGACAAAGAAAAAGCGTGAAGTAGGCTGGAAGTTTGTGTGGACAAACGGTGGCAAAATCTTTGCTCGAAGGGACGAACAGTCTGCAACTTTGCGGATAAACGCTACGAGTGACCTGGAAAAAATGTCCCGCGAAACTAAGTGAAGTGATTAACCACATGCCAGAAATAGCAACAAGCAAGAATATGGCAGCTTTAAACTCTTCTCACTACTATACTATAAACGCCTTCAATTCTTTGGCAGAGACTACTCAGAACCAATTGCGAGTGTTCCACTTGAACGTGCGCAGTATAAGAAACAAACAAGAAGAATTACGCGACTTCTTCACTTCATTGACCGTTGAATTTAATTTGATGTTATTCACAGAAACGTGGTTAAGAGTTGAAGAACAACCCCCATTCTTTCAAAACTATGCTTATCAAGGTGCTGTTAGGTCGCATGGAAGGGGCGGTGGCGTAGCCGCGTACATCAAACGACCTATGTCTCATGAAGTTTTGCGTGATTTTTCGGTCGTTAACAATGATGTTGAGTGCCTTACCATACATGTGGAAAACAATGTAGCTGCCGTTATCTATAGGCCACCCGCAGGTAACAAAACAAATTTCTTCGAGTTCCTAGACAATCTACTGCGACACCTTACTTGTACTGGTCTGTCTTTCGTGATAATGGGTGACGTCAACATAGATATGCTATCGCATGATGCCCCTTCAAGACAACTGACAGAATTAGTCACATCTTACGCATGTGTAAACACTATCGTCGAAGCAACAAGAGTGACACCCAATATTGCAACTTTGCTTGATGTATGTATTACGAACATACACCCACCGAATTGTGCTGCTGGATTGCTGACGCTAGGAATTAGTGATCACCTTCCAGTTTTTTGTCTTATCCCCTCTTTGTGTGGTAAACGTAGTCATGTACCAAAGAAGATCATCCGCAGGATAAATGATCAGTCATTGAAACTCTTTTACGTTCTGGTTGCTACCGTTGATTGGGCATGCGTATTAAAAGACGACCCTAGTAAGGCGTACAATATTTTTCTTGATAAACTTATTGCATGCTACAATCAAGCATTTCCAACGGAACTGAGTAGGCCAAGATGTAAAAGAATACGGAAGCCCTGGATTAACAACTCCTTATTAAAGAAAATAACAAAAAAGAACCGTTTGTTCCATATGTTTTTAAAAACGCGAGGAGAAGATGCCCTAATCACTTTCAAACAGTATAGAAATAAACTGAGCAGTGAAATTAAAAATGCTAAGGTAGAATATTATGAACAGGTTTTTGCCAAAATAGGTAAGGATCCTAGGAAAATATGGAATGAAGTAAAAAATCTAACTGGGAAGAAAGAACAATGTACCGTACTAAAAATAGTCACACCTACAGGCACACTAACCGGTCTTGAAGCGGCCACCGCCCTTAACGCCTATTTTGCCACGAGCGCAGTGTACGAGCAGGAAAATGATGAAGAGCATAACTTGGTTGATAACAGCGTTACGATAGTGAACTCTATGGTTCTCGCACCAGTAACTCCTCACGAAATCAACAAACTTATCAATGGGATTAGAAATAATGTTGCTTCTGGTTCTGATGAAATTAAAGCAATGCCAATTAAACATGTGTCTGAAATCCTATCCCCCATCCTAGCAGACATAATAAATGTTTGAGACTGGAATCTTCCCTGACTCGCTCAAGATAGCCCGCATCTGTCCTATTCACAAGGGTGGTGCTGAAGGAGACATAAGCAACTATAGGCCAATCTCGGTCCTGCCTGTTCTATCGAAAGTATTTGAAGGGGCCATAAATATAAGACTAGAAAAATTCTTTGCGAAATATGGGGTAATAAGTGACATGCAGTTCGGATTTCAAAAAGGAAAATCTACCGAGGACGCACTTCTCAGTATCAAGCATGATATTATACATAACTTTGAGCACAGGCTTTACACGCTAGGACTGTTTGTAGATCTACGAAAAGCTTTTGACTCAGTGTGTCATGATGTGCTATTAATTAAACTAAAAAGATACGGTGTTCGCGGCGTCGTCCTTAAACTGATAGAGAGTTACTTAAGCAATAGGCTTCAATATGTAAGTGTCCACCAAGGAACGACTACAAAAATAGTAATTAAACAAGGTGTTCCTCAAGGCTCTATTCTTGGACCGCTATTATTCTTAGTCTATATTAATGATCTCTGTAGCATCTATAATTCCCCTAAACTAATAATGTACGCAGATGACACGAATATTTTCTTCACTGCACGTACCCTTACAGAGCTTCAGGAGATTGTTAATAAGTATATGGAGTCACTTTCTGACTGGTTACATGCCAACAGGTTACAGTTGAATACTAATAAAACTAAATATATTATATTCGCTCCGATTAACAAACCAATGAAGAATGATATTCATATTACCTTTCGGGGCACTCCGTTAAAACAAGAGGTTAAGCAAAAATTTCTGGGAGTATGGTTCCAAGAAAATTTGTCTTGGAACACCCACATTGATAATCTTGCTTTGGAGCTCAGTAGATCGCTCGGCTGCTTGTATAGAATAAGCTCACTTATACCTTTGTGGCTTAAAGTTTCTCTTTATTATACTCTCTTTTATTCCAGACTTTCCTACTGTATTTTGGTTTGGGGTACAACCTCTAGTAGAAACTACCTCCGAATACTAAAGTTTCAGAAGCGTGTACTTCGCCTACTCGAAAGATATGCAGGATACCCACAAGACTTGCCAACAGGTCCACTGTTTGTAAAGTATTCTCTGCTAAGAGCTGATGAAATTTATTGCTTCAAGTTATTGCAGTATGTACAAAAACATAAACTACACGCATTTAGCAATCCCGCTGAAACACACACGCTCGCCCTTCGAAGGCAAGAGCGCAGAAAGCCTCGAACACGCACGAATTATGGAAAACAACATTTAAATTACCAAATTCCGGTGCTTCTAAATAAACTTCCAGATGATGTCGACCTCAACAAATCGATTAAGAAAAAAACATTCAAAACAATGGTTATCGAGAAAGAAATTCGCTACCAGTGACATCTCATTTAAAACCATATGTAGCGTTTGTCTGTAAAACAGTGCTCTTTTTACTGTGTGTTGGATGTCGCCTTTTTTCTTTTTTCATATGTTCGCTACGATGATTGACATTTTGCATTTGCGTTCATATGTTTTTTTTTTTTTTTTTTTTCCCGTTCTGTCACATCTATGACAAGAAATCTGTTTTATATATTTGTGTGCAGTGATATGAACTAGATCCTCTATGACATAGAACTGTGTAGAGTGTAACTACAAATGTGTGTGCTGTTTTTCTCAAATCTCTTTTGTAATATTGTCGAAACTGTATGCGGAGGGAGGGCCTCGTCAGGCTAGTAGCCTTTAGCTCTCCCTTCGCTTTTTCCTTGTATTGGAAAGAAACCAATAAACAAACAAACAAACAAACAAATATCAGATGGGGATCGAGTTAGCGCTGTTTTCGTGGCGTCGCGTGACAGACAGGCGAAGTGGTCCAAAAAAGTACTTGACCAATCGCGGAGGGCTGATTGCAGAATTGGAATAGAAAAGTTTGGAATAGCTTTACGTTATAGCGCCCCAAAATTTTAGTCAACCGCTGCGCCGAACAGGGCAACGCCTCTCGCACGATAGCGAACACTCCTCGCGCAGAACTGGACAGGCTCACTGGATACAATGGCATAACCAATGCATGTCTAAACGCGAGAAGGGTATACCCACCGCAGAGTCCCAAATTGAACAGGAGGCAGGCCGTCGCCTGGAAACAGCTCCAGACGAACAGCTTCCCTAACCCATTCCATCTGAAACGCACCTTCCCAGATAAGCATCAGGACGACACGGGCAAATTGTGCCAGGAGGGACCAGCACCACTCAAACACATGTTGTAGGAGTGCAATGTAATTATAAAAAATTAAATTATGGGGTTTTATGTGCCAAAACCACTTTCTGATTATGAGCCACGCCGTAGTGGGGGACTCCGGAAATTTCGACCACCTGGGGTTCTTTAACGTGCACCTAAATCTAAGTACACGGGCGTTTTCGCATTTCGCCCCCATCGAAATGCGGCCGCCGTGGCCGGGATTCGATCCCGCGACCTCGTGCTCAGCAGCCTAACACGATAGCCACTGAGCAACCACGGCGGGTAATGTAATTATAGGAAGGAGGCAGTTCCTCCAAAGACCCTGTCGTCGAGGTGGGCCGCCGATCCATCCATCCATCCGTCCGTCCGTCCGTCCATCCATCCATCCATCCATCCATCCATCCATCCATCCATCCGTCCGTCAGTCCTAACGTTGGGCCTATCAAAAGCGAAGGTGGCCGGAGAATGGCCAAGAACACTTACGAAAGAAAACCTTTGTGAATACGGTCCCTTGTATGGTGTAGCTAAAATCGCTTGAGTTGTTTTAGTATTTATTTGTATCAGTCATGGCGCTCTTTGGCCATACTTGGCCCTTGCGCCATTAAACAACACACATCCATCCATCCAGTATTTATTTGACATTGAATTTGCAATGCTCCAGTCATTCAGTTTACTAAGAATAGTACAGTATAGACCCGTGTAAGGGCGGCACCCGTGTAAAGGCCGCATCCCCAACTTGGCAGCCAAAAATTTGGAAAAAGAATTGCAACGGAGAAACAATCGCGTTTGGCACCCCGATGACGCGCGCGCGCATCGGCGAATTTTCGCTCGCTGACTTCCGCATGCCGCCACTATATGGCGAGAGCTGCGGGTTGACCCATGATGCAATGGTACATCCGGGCATCTGGGGGTGTGCACTAGTCAAGGCTGCACCGGCACCATTTTGACGAAAAGGTTCGGTCCCGTGTAGGGGCAGCACCTCACCAAAATTGTGAATAAACAAGTGCAGCCCTTACACGAGTCTATGCGGTACTAGCTGTTTCCAGCAGGATCAGGCTTCATGAACCTACTCGTGTAATCAGAATATATGATGCACTATAGTGACGCTTCTGTTTTCGAACGTGTTCCAAACATTTTGCGAAGTGAACTCTCAGCCTGCGCTATACGAAGGATGAGGAGAGCTGTTCCTTGGTGCAGGCGGGCCTATAGCCTTGAAAGAGTTGCCGGCAATTGCTCCGCCCGTATTAAACCCGATACAATCTGAAACACTTCGCAGTTCAGCTAACAAGAAGAAGAATCAAAAACAAGTTGACACGATGCCAAACACGTTGCGCGTTTTCTTAACTCCGACGACCTACACGGCTCAGCATTTCCAACCATGTATCACGGAGGAGCCAAAGCATCTATCTCCTAAATATCGAACAGCACTATGCGAACGAAATAACACACGTATATGTACAGGGTGACCATCTTTAAGTTTTACGGTATTTTAGGAATCGCCTGCGGCTGATAGCGTAATGCTTGTCGTCGAGCTGGATTATTCGAAGAAGCTGACATTACTAGCACGAGAAATCGAAACACATATTCAACTGATTAACAACAAATCACTAATTAACTTCTTAATTAATTACTTTACGACCTATATTCCGAATCACGAATTGTAGCCGTTGAGCTTGCAGGACGGATCCACTTGAAATGAATTTCCAGGGTGACACCAGTTTTGAGATTTTATTTCCCAAAATGTGGGACGAAATACACGGGCGTTCCAGTTACTTTTGTGCGTGAATGTATAAAAGAGCGTTATGTTAAAAAAGTAAGTGGAACAACAGTGCATTTTTACGGCGAGTTTGACGGCGCATATCACCAAACTGGCGTCATTCTGGAAATTCATTCCAAGTGGATACGCCTTGCAAGCTCGTCAACTACAATTCATAAATTGCAATCTGTGCCGTAAAGTAGTTAAGTCAGAAGTTAATTAGTGAATTTTCATCAATCAGTTCAATAGGTGTTCCGAATTCTCGTACAGGTAATGTCCGCCTCTCTGAATAGTCCAACTCAATGACTAGAATTTTGCTATCTGCAACAGGCTACTTTTAAAAATTCCATAAAGCTTAAGAGGAAGCTTTAGCTCGGGTGCTCCTATCTAAATACATGTAAAAGGAGAATTCGTTTTTCTCGGCAACAACGGCACCAAATTTGACGAGGTTGGTTGCATTTAAAAGAAAAAGTTAAAATCTAGTGACTGTTGGTTTCGAATTTTTGAGTTAGGTTGTCAATTTTTATTAAACATTGGCGAAAATTGAAAATTTTCAAAAAACAATACTATCAGGTTTACAACTCTGTAACTCAACAACGAAAAATGATAATACAATTCTGTGAATTATATCTAATAGTACATCTAAAGCGGACAAAATTGATATGTTACACATGAATCTAAAAAAATTTTCTAATGGGGAATACATTTTTTGCAGAACCCTTGTAACCAACGTAACAAATTCACGTAACATGTAAAATGACATATCGAATTTGTCCGCTTTGAATGATCTAATGGATGCCGTTTACAGAACCGTGATATCGGTTCTTCATGCAGAGCTATGAATTTGTAAACTTCGTGCTTTTATTCTTTTCAAACGGTCAAATATTTGAAAATCTTTTTAAGAAAATTCCAGCCATAAATCGAAATTCCGCTTCCAACAGTCACTAGAATTTAACTTTTTCTCTCAAATGCAACAAATTTAATCAAAATCGGTCCAGGGGTTATCTCAGAAAAACGTTTTTGCGTTTTACATGTATTTGAATAGGCCGCGTCGGAGTTGGGCCCGAGCTAAAGCTTCCTCTTAAAATTGATCACCGTGTATATTGCATCAGAAATAACATTACAAGAAGCCGCTAGTAGAAGGCTTACGCTGGACGACACGAGCGCATGCGGTCGTGCTACAAAAAGAGCGTTGATACTTCACACACACAGCGCCTGTGTGTGTGTGTGCGTGCGTGCGTGCGTGCGTGTGTGTGTGTGTGTGTGTCTTTTGTTTAATGTCTGTGTCCAGTTCTCGCTTCTTTGGTCGTACTTATGGAATAATAAAGTGCCCAAAACGCCACTCCGTTGATACTTTGTCGTGCAGTTTCCTGCACTTTCTTGCTCCAAGCCCATGCTGCTGACAAGCACATCTGTTATTATTAATAATAATTTTATTATTATTATTATTGTTGTTGTTGTTGTTGTTGTTGTTGTTGTTGTTGTTGTTGTTGTTGTTGTTGTTGTTGTTGTTGTTGCCGCTGCTGTTGTTGCTGCAGCTGCTGCTTAGTACCAAAGGGCTACACACATAGCGAACGTGCGCCGATTGAATCGCCACCCACCGCTGTACAGTTATACTTGATTTGTAACCTTTGCGTAGAAATGCGAATGAAATCGCACGTGTTTTTAAACGGAAAATAAAGGTGCAGCGAGAATAATTTATGACGATGGCATTACCGTACAAGACAGAGCGTACCGTACAGCTCCTTCCATGACATCGCAAGGCCAAATTTTCGCAGAGCCGTCGACTGGTATTTTTTCCTGAAGGCTGGCAAAAAGTACGAGACAAATGGCAACTTATTTAAGATTTGTTGTCGTGCCCGCCAAATCTGTGGCTATATAAACAACGGAAATGGCACCACATAAATAATCTGTACGAATGAACTATTGCATTAGCTGCAAAAAAGTGTTCGATGCCGACGTAGATCAACACTTGTCCTTTCCTTAAAAAAAAAAAAAGAAATAAAAGTTGAATAGTGTGTGGGTCACACTATTCACACCTGCAGCTGTCACACTGTCACACCTGCAGCTGGTTCAAAGTGCTCGCTACAGCGTGGGTTGCTTGTAGCGTGGGTTGCTTGTAGCGTGGGTTGCTTGCAGCGGCCAAGAGTGAATTATTGCTTTCGCAGAAGCCAAAACAGGAAGGCAATGCCCTATCCTTCATAATTCCCATGAAGATGTATTTCATCGCTTGAAAGCAACAAATTTTCCTCTACGTTCATTCACATTCTAAATATACCATTTAACCAAAGGGTGTTTACCCCCTAAATCTAGTGTAACCTGCAGATTTGAATGATTTCAGCCACTGCTGATGGAACCTTCAAATTGTTGTATAGAAGTGAGACAAGAAGACTCTCTTCGGATCGTGAGTAAGACTTACACTGCAAAAAAATGAGGCAAAGGTAGACAGACGACGCTGTGCCGTTAGCTCTTGTGTCGTGCATGCTTTTGGCACCTGTGTCGTCTGCCTTTATTGTGCTATCTTTTGCGCTAGCTGTTATTACAATGTTGACCAATAAATGCGTTCAGGCTTCATACGTAAAGAGACAGACGATACGCTGTCCGAGGGAAAACTAACAATCACAATGTGACCGCGGCGCGATAAGCTTGTGATCTGTCGGCAGAGGTAGCTAGCGACGGTGCTGCAAGTCTGTATGCCTTGACTAAGTTTTGTTCAGGCTCTGAACTGAACTCTAAATTTCTCATTCAGACTACATTAAATGCCGCTTTCGCGCGCCTTCATTTCAGAAGCACACAATCAGTTGTGCGGATAGTACCACTTTTTGTGTTCAAAGCTCAGAAATGTTACATGGGAAATACAAACTGCCTAGAACCGCGGCGGAATACACTGACCAAGCCGTGCGCCCAGCGCTTCGGAACATACGAGCACGTCCGCGAACTCACTCATGAATCGACTCCCTCAATTTCAGAGCCGCTCGTGAGTCAGAGCCCGAGTCAGCCGAAGTGAGTCCCAGTGTGTGTAAGTTGACATAAGCCCCTGTAAAGTTGATCATGAAGCGGGGTGACTCGAGGCGAGTTGAAGTGGGCGTGAGCATGCGTTAGAGTGATACCCACGTCAATTTGAAATTGTGTGTCTGAGTGAGTTCACAACACCAGGAGACAATGAAGCCACCGAAAGCATAGGGGATATTATTTGTGCTTTTAATTGAAGTGTATAAATAATAGCGAAACGTGAAATGAAAGTGGACGAAGACACAACTTGCGCCAGTGTGTCTGAATCACATTTGACCCCCGTTGTTTTTAAGTCCACAAGACTTCGTGCGATGCCAAGTCCCCATGAATCAGAGAGAATCTGACTGTGGTTCTACGAATGTAGTCGAGCCCATGATTTAGTGAGTCTGGGTGAGCACAAGTGAGTATGGGTCCATGAGTGTGAGTGAGCGTACCTGAGCCTGATTTTGGCGAATGAGCCTGAGAAAGAATATAATGAGAGGAAGGTAAAGAGATTAACCAGAAAAGTGAACGGTCAGTTACATTACAGAGGGAAAAAAAGGATGACAGAATAGAAAGTAGGTCAAGAAAGAGAATGTTCCGCGTACAAGGGAATGTTCACCATATCAAAAGGAATCGTACAGGACAGTTGTCCTATGCACAACACAGAGTCCGATGTACAGTACATGATTCTGTCCGATGTGTAGGATAGAAAGTGATCACAGCGTTGCGCGCCCATAAACAGTGTGGTCTACGTTCCAGTATCCTGCTTGTAGACAAATACCTATTGTTTAATTGTGCCAGTGTAGGAGAAGGACTATCTCTGTGCATCAAAATAAGAATTGCCAAATAATAGATGACCGATGATCGATGAACGGCTCTGTCCTCGATGTGGCGCATGACGCGTTCTGGTAATCATTTCTTGCACGGTTGTTCCCCTGCGCGAAGTGTACAAACCATGGGCGCTATAACGTAAAACTATTCCAATATCTTTTTAGTCCAATCTCTTGACGTCAAATTTGCGTAACCACCGACGCAAGCATCGGACGGTGACCCGCAGGGTTGTCTGAACAAACCAATCAAACGCTATCCTCGTTTATAGGGGGTCACTTTTGTTTACATTAAAAACGAATAACATTGCCTACACTGAGCGGCTTGTTTTATCTAATTGGCTGACAAGAGGCGAGAAGCACGCTCAAGTGGAGAGGGATTCGATGGGGCCGAGCCAGTGCACTGAAAATCGATAATTGGATGAAGAGGGTCCGCTTTTCTTTACTGAGCTTGTGGTGGCTGGTCGAAATTCGCGGCGGCATGCAACGGAAGGTCAATAATGCCGCTAAAACGGATCCTCAGCCAAGAGTTGGCAGAGCGAGGTCATGAACATGCCGAAAGTGCTCGAAAACGTTACACGGCCACGCAAAAAGATTTATTGTACGCAAATAAAGCTATGCTCTCTGGTAGGTGCGAGTAGCCAGTGCCTGAGCGATCGGCGGCAGCCATCTTTTATTCCTTTCTGAACGGGGCAGCCTGCGGATATTCAGAAAAAAAATTCCGTTTCGTTCGGCATATTAATGCATCTTTAAAGTACACACGTCACTTTGACGGGGTAAATTTTTGTGATTTTGTGACGTCGCGTGACAGGCAGGTGAAGTGTGTGCAGCTCGAAAACTCTTGACCAATAGCCTATAGGGCTATGGCGAAAAGGCGTCGAATCAGAAATAATTTTTCTTTTGTTCGGTCCAATTTTGCATAATCAGTGTGTATACGCGTCATATCAGATGGGCAGCTATCACGGTTTTCGTGACGTCGCGTGGCAGACAGGCGAAGTGGGGGTGGTCCAAAAGAAAATTGGCCAATCGCGGAGGTCCGATTGCAGAATTGGAATAGAAAAGTTTAGAATAGCTTTACGTTATAGCGCCCCGTATGTCTCTAACTGATCGCACCACCTGCACGTTTGCTGTAGTTACTAGGCGGCATAGCATTCCTGATTCGTTAGCGACTGGGTCTTAAAAAGGTTTCTTCGGTGACTGTGGCAGCTAGATGCGCCAGTAAGCAGCTAGGTGCGTCCCCGTGCTTACGTGGCTCGTGGCCATCGGGTGAGCGCGGAGACCCGTTCCGCTATATTTTCCTTCCTCTCTACTTTGAGTGCTGTCCTAGCTTGCTGAAAGTGTCTAGTGTATCTAGCCGCCTTCACGGTCGCCTGCTGACGTGCGGTTCAGAACCACGATGTTAGAATCATTTGTAAATTTTTTCTTCACTTTTTCACTTCTTTATTTTTTGTTTCTTCTCTCGTTTCTCTCGATGCGGCCAGAGACAGTGGAATGGAGTCGAATAAATAACATAGTGCTACCTACCGCGATCGCAAAACCAATCTATCGCGGATAATTCAAGTGAGTTTTGAAGCATGTAGGTTCCTCTGGGCTGGTCTTGTGCGCCTTGAGGTGGCCTCGCTACCTACAGGGTTATCTGACTGAGCTATTTCGGATGTTCGGATGCTATAGTCAACAGTTCAAATCCTTTTCTTTTTCTTTTATGGAATTCAGCCACCGCTGGAAATTAGCCTTTCGCTAGTACGGGGGCGCTTTTGCTTTTGCTGATTGCCTCTTTTACCTTCTTTCGGTGGTGCGCGATATCCACTAATGCACATGTCACTCAGTAAACACTTGCCCGAATCAAGCGTCATACCTGCGGCTCGCCGGAGCGCGGGTTGGTGGGGTGTTCCGTTTGTAGCTATGTGAATGAAGCGGTGGCGTGGGGCAGAGGTGGAACGCCGGGCATCTAATCTAAATGTCGTAAGCTCGAATCCTCATCCAGTACACTACACATTCAGGCTTCGAGTGGCGCCTGACACGAGCAAAAAAAAAAAAAAATATGCCGAGAGCCAGTGGGACCAGTGGAATACTAGTTCAGGGGCGCTATAACGTAAAACTATTCCAAACTTTTCTATTCCAATTCTGCTATCAGCTATCCGCGATAGGTCGAAAACTTTTTTAGACCAGCTCTCTGTCACGCGACGTCACGAAAACCGCAATACCTCCCCATCTGATATGATGTGTGCAAACTGATTATGCATGATTTGACAGAAAAAAGAAAAACAGTTATTTCTGATTCGACCCCTTTTCGCCGTTAGCCCTCGGCTATTGGTAAAAAGTTTTCGGGCTGCACCCACTTCACCTGCCTGTCACGCGACGTCACAAAATCGCAGGAACTCACCGCGTCAAAGTGACGTGTGCTCGATAAAGATGCATTAATATGCCGAACAAAAGTGATTTTTTTTCGGAATAGCCGCAGGCTGCCCCGTTCCGAAAGGAATAAAAGATGGCTGCCACCGATCGCTGAGACGCTGGCTACTCGCACCTGCCGGAGAGCATGGGTGTATTTGCGTATAACAAAACTTCTTGCGTGACCGTGTAAGGTTTTCAAGCACTTTCGGCACGTTTACTACCTCATTCTGCCAACTCTTCTTTGCTGGGGGTCAGTTTTAGCGTCATTCTTAAGCTTCCGTTGCATGCCGCCGCGATTTTCGACCAGCCACCACAAGCTAAGTAAGGGAAAGCCGACCAATCGCAGACGCCGGCACCACCCTTTTCATCCGGTTATCGATTTTCAGTGCACTGGCTCTGCCCCAGTGAATCCCTCTCCACTTGAGCGTTCTCCTCGCCTCTTGCCAGCCAATTAGATACGACAAGCCGCTCAGTGTAGGCAATGTTATTCGTTTTTCAAGCAAACAAAAGTGACCTCCTATCAACGAGGAGAGCGTTTGATTGGTCTGTTTAGACAACCCTGTGGGTGACCGCCCGGTGCTTGCGTCAGTGGTTACGCAAATTTGACGTCAAGAAATTGGAATAGAAACATATTGGAATAGTTTTACGTTATAGGGCCCCAGGTGCAACCAAAGCAGGAAGGCCCACTGAGCTTCAACAAAGACACTCACTAAATAGAACAGGAATTGGCCTCCCTGGTGCAGTATTCAGCCACTACGTCCTTCGTGACCACTACAATTAACCCATGGCCCTCAGACCCCAGCGGCTGCGGAGCACCTGACCAAGGCGGCAGTCAGACCTGCGACGCGGCAGAGGGTGCTAAGTATTTCTGGATCCGGAGAGGCCGCCACTGTAAACTGGACCTCCCAACGTTTAACACACGAACCCTCTCGAGTGAAGCTAGCTTAGCAGGACTCTTTCAGGAATTATCAGGCATTGCGTGGGATATTATTCGCCTTAGTGAGGTTAGAACTGGTGAGGCTTATACAGTGCTGACTAACGGCCACGTCCTCTGCTACAGAGGACCTCGAGATAAGAAACAATACGGGGCAGGACCTCTAATCTATGAGGACATAGCGGGAAAATTGATGCATTCTACAGCATTAATGAGAGGCTAGAGGTAGTAATAAAAGCAAATAAGAGGTATATAATAAAGGTAGTACAAGCCTACGCTCTAACCTCCACTCACGATGATGAAGCAATAAAACAGCCTTATGAAGATGTTGAATTAGCGATGAGAAAAGTGCAAACTCAGTATACTGTAGTCATGGGCGACTTCAATACAAAAGTGGGGAAAAAGCAGGCTGGTGAACAAGCAATTGGCAACAACGGTATTGACTCTAGGAACACAGAGGAGAGATTTTGGTACAATGCGCGGAAAGTAAGCTCCTAAAATGAATACCTTCTTCAGGAAGCGTAGCAACAGGAAGTGGATCTGGAAAAGCCCTAATGGATAAATAAGAAATGAAATAAATCTCGTACTCTCTGCCAATCCCAGCATAGTGCAGGATGTAGAAGTGTTAGGTGTGGTAAAGTGTAGTGGTCATAGGTTAGTGAGGTCTGGGAGTTCCCTCAATATGAAGAGAGAAAGAGTCAAGAAGAAACAGGTCGACCTAGACGCAGTAAGAGCAAAAGCGGACCAATTCAGGCTCGTGCTTGCAAACAAATATGCAGCTTTAGAACAGACGTATGAAGATGACATAGAGGTAATCAATGAGACCCTAACTGGGCTGATTTAAGCGGAAGGTAAGGCAGCAAGGTAACCAGTAGGTAAGCTCTCCCAAGTAATAAGGGACCTAATAAAGAAACGACAAAAGAGGAAAGTGTCCAACTCAAGAGATCAGACAGAGTTCGTGGAACTGTCAAAACTGATCAACAAGGAGAAAGTAAGGGATATTCGGAGTTATAACGTGAGAAAGACTGAGGAATGAGTAAAAAAATTGACGCAGGATGAAATGATTGAGAAGAAAACTTGGGATAGGACAAGACAAGATGTATGCACTGAAAGATAAGCAGGGTAATATCATCAGCAATTTGAAGATATAGTAAAAGAAGCGGAAGAATTCTATACTGACCTGTACTGTACCCAGAGCAGCCATGCTACCCAGCTTCATTGACTGATGATGATGATGAAATAGACTGATGATGATGACGACGACGATGACGATGATGTGATGATGATCTCAACGAAACTGTCGGCAGTGCACGCACCATCAACAATTCTAATGAATTCAGAGTAGACTTTCGTAAACGCAACTCCGAACCATAGCTTAAGCAGGACAGTTGCCTCGCGACTAGGGATCTCGGCTGGAGTTCGGAGCTGTAGCGAGGGGCTCCGAGTGTGCTTTCTGGCGCCTGTTTAACTTGGATGATTCTACTCCTTTAGCGATTACGGATCGTCAATCCGATGAAGTTGTCTAGCAGCGTTAATCCTTGAAAGTGGGATAGGAACACACTATCTCTCTTCATGCAATGTTACAGCAGTTCCATCTGCGCTATCATTGCCAATTATGCCACAGTGGGAGGCAAGAACTTAAAGATAATTTCGTCTCCTATTTGTGTGATGTGGTGATAAAGGCCTGTATTTTCAACCATCAACTACTGATGGTAGTCGCGTCAGAGGAATAACTGCAGACATTGTGATGGTCGTTTCAATTCACGAAATATTACCCGCTGCTTCGGAGGTTCACGATCAGTAAACTGAAGAGCGCCACGCAGGACTGCAAGTTCTGCGAGTGCCGACGTCGTAACATGAGAAATCTTTACTCAGGTTATTCTGAGTCTAGGTGAGCCCTAAGCTCAATGTCTATTTTGTGAGACTGAGTGAGTTTAGTTTATTTTGCCGACCTATGGTCCGAAGAGTTGTGCGCTTCAGATGCCGCGGATAAAATTTCAGCCATTGGTGAAGCTGTTTGCTGCGCCGTCGCGCCATGCAGCGGCTGCACGATACGTATAGGAAATGTTAGTCAAGCAAGTTCACCGTTCTCCGATAAGCTGATTTTTTGACGACCATGCATGGACCGAGAAGTTTGGCGAATGACAAAGGAACTTTCCAACCTGACGGTCAGACACAGAATAGGAATGAATATAACTAACATTCGGGATACTCGACCACAGCTTGGAGATTACAACGAGTTGTTTGTTTAGCCTTTCGTTCCTTGGCTTTCATGCTGTAGTTAACCTGCCTTGCACTACTCGAAACTGCCAAAATTAAATCATAGCTTTGAAAGGCTTCAAACTTATAGCTGAGTGCTTTGGCTGCGACAGCACGTCAAAAATTCGGCAGAGACACTTAAGACTGCTTACGTGTGGGAATGCGAAAGCACTATAGTCTCTCTGATGAAATGTTTTTTCTGTGCGTTCCTTGTCCGCGCAAGCTCTCGCCTGCGTTCAAAGTGCGCGCCTCTGTAAGGCCAAATAAAAACGCGCCAATCGTCTTAACGCGCTCGCTTGCCCGCGAAGAGTTCGTAACTCGAAGGAGCGCTCAGCGCCGTTCGAATGGACATTAATGTTTTTTTATACGCTCATTGTACACACGCGTGACGTGGCGCCACCCCCTCCCCATGGTCTGCGCCGTCACGTGACCAACGACGCACGCACTAGGCACATAACCGTGGAGCCGCCGTGGCGTCGGGGAAGCGTGCTCGCCTCGCGCCCCGGAGGCCCGGGTTTCCCAACATTATTTTTAAAGGAATTAATTTACTTTGTTTACAGAAACCTCCCTGAGAAATTTGACGTCTATCCGAGCATTGTTGGACGTGTTTTTACTCTTCGCGCCGTCGGCCATTTTTAGTACCATCATTCGGTCACGCCGCCGACTACGACGGATTTTCGTGTAATGGAGCACATGGTGCTTTCGCATTATAACTCTGCGCTTTCGAAATTTGCTCAAATAGTGGTGCTTCTAAACTTAACAGGCGTTCAAATGTGATACCCAGAGAACCGCCACTGTGTTTACTATTCTGACTACAGGGCCACTTTGCCCGAGCGCTGCCTCGGAGCAGCACCGCTCCAGGAGGGTGGTCGGAGGCCGGGATGCTGGCGAGCCTATCCCATTCATGGTACGCACAGCAACCATTTGTTCTTGTACATCCAAGTTTTGTTCATACGCCGTACGAATTTTCGCACAGAACAGCAAGGGGAACATAAATATATGTGCATAATAACCTGAAAATGGTCGTTTCCCGAACGACCGTCTTCCAGTACAATAACTATTTTAAATGGTGAAGGAAATACATTACGTCAGCACATCTAGCACGGAATAAAATGAGGGAAAATGCAATGAGGGAAAATGCAATTTAGGTACATGGCCAACAGAAAAACTTCAAACCATCGCTGCGCGCCTTAGTACAATTTTTGGTGGAATCAAAAATATCACAAAAATACTAAGTCATACAATAGCTCTAGCTCGCAGTGTTATTATTAACAGGCACCATTAATTACATCTTCATTGTGTCTTCGTGTTCATGTAGCATTTGTATTTGTTGCATTTAGAGTGTGGTATTCAAATGCCCAACATCTTCTGTGTAAATATCTTGGTTTTGTGAACATTTATGCTGTGTTAACTCATGTGTTGCGTGTGAACATCTCGGTTTTGTGAGTGTTGATGCTATGTGGACTCTTCTGTTGTGCGGGCATTTACTTATATTGCAGTACTGAGGCTTAGTACCGTGAATGTTCGTTCATGTGTTTATTTGTCCAGTTTGGTGATTGTTCACAACTTTCCGACGATAACTATCACGCAATAGGAGTAGCCGGCGCCACACAAAGGCACCAACCTCTCCTTAAATAAATTTATTTTTAAAAAATGGCCCTTGACTTTGCGATAATGCATCAAATTACCATTTTGTGGACTAAGATATATCGAACACCCACAAACAATATAGAATCTGACAAGTGACTCACCGAAAGGGACAAGCCCAAGTGGGCCTCTTATACAGGCAAACGCCTCTATAACGAAGCGCTCGGGACACCCAAAATCCTTCGCCAAAGTTGTAAAGATCGTGTACCGCATCGCTCGCAATCAGGCAGGCTGAGAACGTTCAGCAAAATAAAACCGTTATTTTAGCACGAATTCAAGAGACACTGAGTGAATTAAATCGCATATGTTCCTCCGCACACTTAATGTGAGGGAATGTGTGACTGCCGCCGACGCTATGGCAACGAGGTTCGTGGTATGCTAAGCAGCAATATCTAGGAGCCACGCAAAGTACAGTTACAATGCTTGGTTCGTCTGCTGGCGCTACACGGCCTGCCATATCTACTGAAGTGTTTGGACCTTCCCGCACGGTCTTTGTTGTGGTATCGGCCGGCGCTTCCTATGCCCACCGCCGTCCTGTGGCGGCTACGGAGGGCATACTGGCAACGCCCCTATGTCCATTCGTCAGCCGCTAGGGACGCCTATAGTCCTTCACTGTACAGACAAATTCGTCGTAGGACTCTTCGCTGTAGAGGCGTCTAGAAAAAGTGGAATAAACGTGAGCAGGCGAGCACTGCGAGAAAAGAAGTTGGAACGATGAGTATCTCTCTGGTTTCTTGACGCCTCGTTAGTTTTCTACGTTTTGGTGCCGAAAACCTCCGTGGGGACACGTTTCCTTCATCATCGCACGTCTCAAGGGACCTTGTACTCCCCCTCTTCGCGTTGCGGGCTGCGAGGTCTGACTGGATAGCGTATTGTTCATGATCGGCGTGGAGACTAGACCTCTATCTCAAGAGCTAATCGGATGGATCGCCTCAAGACCAAGCGGTCGGCTCGACAAGCACACAATGCGAAGATTCTGCGGGAAGCCCGGTTGCTACTGACAGATCCTACCATGGACAAGCCCAAGTTTTCATGTATTTTCGACCGCCTATCTACTAGCAACAACGAGCTCTCGAAGCTTAACGATGCGATCGAAGAGCACATAGCCGATGATGAGCTCGAAGCAGAATACGTAACTCCTGCAGACTATAACGATGAAGCTATCAGCATGCTTGCCGAGATTCGCTGCAAGATCGCAGCTTTGGAACGCGTGGACAGTACACAGGAGCCTGCTCCTAAGAATGCGTGCAACATTAACAGTTCCTGATGGTATGCCCAGAATCGGCCCAAGGATACCGAATCTTAATATGCCAACATTTACAGAAGACATTCACAAATGGGCAGCTCACTGGGAGCAGCAGTTCGAACAGACTGTTCAACTCAACAACGCTATATCGACAAAGACGAAGTTTTTCTATTTACAGCATCATCTTGCGGGGGAAGCAACAGCGGCCATTTCCCGTTTACCGACTTCTGAAACTTGGTACGCAGATGCCGTGGAACTTCTCAAAAAACGCTTTGGTGATCCTAAAAGGATAGTGCAGCAACACCTGTCACTGCTTCGCCATCTACCTCAAGTCGGGAAGAGACGCACGAGGCCTCAGGCAATTTTATGATGCCGTGCAACTAAATATCCACTGTCTGCACTGAACGCACGTACTCTCAGTTTACCTGCAATGCTGATTAATATTCTACAGAAGGCATTGCGATATGAGATCGTTCTAGCATATACGCAAAGAAAGCGGAGCCAGACTTTAAGACAACATGGGTCTGATACGAACGTCTCGGAGCCAGCACTGGCCTCATAATCAGAAATTGGTTTTGGCACGTAAAACCCCATATTTTTTTTTCGGAGCCAGCACTAGCAGCTGCAGCATCGGAAGCAGAGTTAAAATAGCTGCTCATGTTCACAAGTATTGGATTAGAAAGCCGAGAACCGTGCAGCCCATCGTCACAACGATCTGTCGATGACCGTGCTGAGACAACTCGAGGCAGCAGCACCGCTTCCGTACTGCACAGTGCATGCTACAGCTGAAGCGAGTGTTTCTTCTGCCGATCAAAGAAGCACGGCACACGCGTCTGTGAGGCCAACCTCGCTCTTGTTTCTAAAGAAAGAGAAACTAGCTAAAACAACCACTGCTATAGATGTACATCACGAGGTCACCAGGCACGGTTTGGACACGTCAAGCTCACGTGCTCAGCTTGTCACGGTAGACACACCTCGAGTATGTGTGACCCTAATTATACAGAAACAAAGACACTACAGCGGAAACTTAGCGACCAACGGAGGCTTCCGATAGCACAGCAAGGATAGCCTCGTCGAAATCAGTAATGCTATGCGACAGAGATTCCACAAATGCTTGCGTCAAGAAGGACAGAGAAGTGTACCTGCAGACTTCTCGCGCCTTCGTCGTTAAAAATAACAGGTAAGATACATCAGAGGGGTTCTGGATGGAGGCAGCCAGAGACCATTCATCACATGATAGAGCGTGTAAGCGTGACTGAATGCGGACGTAGAAAGAAGCTGATACACAGAGACAGCGCTGTCTCTGTGTATCTGTTTCCTTCTATGTCCTCGTTCAGTCGCGCTTACGCACGCTATCATGGATTCAAATTAACTAGACCAACAACGTGTTTTAACCATTCATCACAGAAGATCTCGCTGTCAAACTGCAACTGCAAGTACTGGGAGAAACCCAAATTGCATTCAACACGTTTGGCAACGCAAAGCCAAGTGCTGCTGAAGTACGAAAGGTTGTTGAAGTGCCACTGCGTGGCTAACACTGTTCCGACATCCATATCGTTCAAGCACTTGTGATTCCAGTTATCTGTCACGACATTGCTGCGCCAACAGCTAATGACAACTTCTTTGAGAAGTTGCGATTTGAAGGCAAATTTCTTGCTGACGAAAAGAATTTACTTGAAGCGGAGACAGAGAACGGCCTCAACTTATCGATTGGAGCTGACCATCTTTGGAAAATTCCAGGATTGATCGCAGTCAACGCGGCGTTTGGATGAACACTGCCAGAGCAGAATCGCTAAAAAGCCTTTCTTGACGGCGACGCTAACCTTATGGTCTGCGAGTGGAAACGATTAGTGATGATGAAACCAGCTCGCAGATTCTATAGTCGTTCTGGCTACTCAAAGCAATGGACATCACAGATTCTGGAGAACCTCCCTCATATGACTCCGTTGCGCGCTTCCAAGGAACAATTCGCAAGAATAATGGCAGAAGAACTGCTGCAGGGTAGGGATATCACTTCGCATACAGGTATTTGGTTCCCGGCGCACATGGGAACATTGGAGGGAGCCCCGCGTAACCTCAACGAGGCGACGCACAGGGAGGCCCGAGGATTAGTGTGCCGTGTACTCCCTGAAGGGGCTGGATCTCCCGCTCCTGAGTTCAGGGACCAACTGTTAACCTACAACGAGATCACCAAGCACTATTACTTAGGGTGCAGGACATTTCCCCTGCCACATTCTAAATTAAATAGGCCACAGGTGGTTACATTAAGGCTTCTGCAGACACGAACGTACCCTAACCCGGTCATCATCAACAAAATTAATCCGGACTGCAGGGTTTCAGTCTATTGTAGTAAGTGTGGGGGTCTGCTCGATTTAGAACACATGCTCTGGCGCTGCTTGGCGTTGGCCGGTGATGGTTGTAGGGGTGAACAGCGGTGGCAGCGGATGCTGCACAGTGAAATGCTGGCGGACCAACTCAGGGCTGTCGAGAGGCCCCGCGTGACAGCAGAGGGGCTCGGCCTCTCTGTCCCAACGTGGGAGCGGCCCGCATCAGTCCCAGACTGATCCCTCAGGACGTAAATAAAGTTCTTCATACCACATACCGTGGCTCTGCCTTGGAAAAAAGGTTAGAAACAACTACTTGGAAGCAACTGTGATAACGCGCTCACACGTCTACGAAAACTTGCAAAGTGGCTATCGATGAATGAAGGATTATTAGAGCTATACGACACAGTCATCCGGAAATACCTGGAGCTAGGACGTGCTGAAGTGGTACCTAAGAATGTTCCTATTGATCAGGCCACCTATGCCACACATATGCCACATAGGGAAGAGAGGAATCGCTGACTACCAAGCCCCGGGTCGGGTTCAACACATCGTCCCACGTTCAAGGCTTCCCATCCCTCAACGACTGCCTGTACAAAGGGGTCAATCTCAATCCAGCGTTGCTACAAGTACTACTTCGCTTTCGGTGGTTCCCGGTCGCCATCAACTCAGATATCGAGAAGGCATTGTTACAAATCGAGATACTGGAGACCAACCGAGATGCATTCCGGTTTCTCTGGTTTGATGCCATTCCCGTCAGCCACAACAGTAATATTGTCGAATGGCGCATGACTCGGGTACCACTAGTATCAACATCAAGCTCTTTCTTGCTCATGGGGACTATCCATCACCACATGGACAACGCTTGTGAGGAAAAAGCGCGCACTTCGATTCTGAAGAAGGCCTTTTACGTAGACGGTTTACTGGTAAATGCGGATACATTCGAAGAAGGTCTGAGCGTCTATAAGCGGTCGAAGGAAATTTTGAGAGATGCAGGAATGAATTTCAGAAAATGGAAGATTAATAACCAGCAACTACAGAACATTGTCGACAACCATAAGGAGCAAGTGGAAGGCGCATCAAGGTAATCAACTACAGTTTTGGGAATGCAATGAGATACAGAAACTGATCCCTTCGAATTTTCTACCAAGTCTGTGGCCGACAGAGACTAATAGAAGTTTACAAGTAAGTTATGTGGTCCTTATCGAGGAACCTAACATGTCTAGCGGTATTTGGCAACTCAGACGAGTCGTAGGCGTCTTCCCTGGTCAAGATGGAGTAACCTGAGCCTGCCGTGTGAAAGCTCAAGATGGAAAGTTTATAAGAAGGCCACTGCAGAATTTGTACAAGCTCGAATTTGACTACACTACTAGGGGGTGGGAGTATGTAGGGAAAAAAAGGAATTAACGTGGGCAAGCGAGCACCGCGAGAGAAGTTGGACCGATGAGTAAATCTCTCTCTGGTTTCTTCACGTCTCGTTAGTTTTCTACAAGGCGTTCACAATACACATGAAAGACAGGAATTCGGCCGGGACATACGAGATATTTCGTTATACAGGTCATTTCGTTGTAAAGGCGTTCGACTGTGTACGAAACTTTTTCAAACCTGCACGCTGCTCCTTCTAAGGGCGCAGTATGGCGCACGCCGTCATGATCGCTTCTTCATTTTATCCCTAACGTAAGTGCCCGAGCATGTAACCACTATCTATCAAAGCAAGAGCAATGACCATAAACCACGATAGGTCAGGTGGAGTGAGGGGGAAGCGGGAGTGCGAAGGATGTAAAATTAAATTATGGGGTTTTACGTGCCAAAACCAATTTCTGATTATGAGGCACGCCGTAGTGGAGGATTCCGGAAATTTCGACCACTTGGGATTCTTTAACATGCACCTAAATCTAAGCACCACGGGTGTTTTCGCATTTCGCCCCCATCGAAATGCGGCCGCCGTGGCCGGGATTCGATCCCGCGACCTCGTGCTCAGCAGCCCAATACCATAGCCACTGAGCAACCACGGCGGGTATTCGAAGGATGTAGGCGGACGCGGCACTTGTAGCCCAGACGGGAAGGCTATGACGAACGCACTTAGTCTACCGTGTGTCCCAGCCAAAGTTATCCAAGCTGTTCAACGAGAAGAAAGATTAATATAATACAGTGCAAGATATCATTATAAGACCTAAGGTTATCGGTCGTCAGACATCTGATAATCACACACCGTAGGTCTTAAAATAGTATCTTGCATCGTGTATTGTTAATTTCTTTTCGTTAAACAGCTTGGCTAACGTTAGCTGGGACACCTCATATATAATGCTTACATAACGGGCTACTGTTTCTATTTTTGCATCCATTGCAAACCCATATTGCGCTCGTGTTTGATTTATCTTGAATTAACTGATTTCAAACACTTAAAGCCGTTTAGATTATATAATCTAACTTTAAATAAAACCTGGGCCTGGACAAAATGACATTGAGTGCCCTTATTTAGAAAGCCGCTTGTAAAGGCGACGTCATAAAACGCGTCGGATAGTGAACGAGACGATAGCGAAAGTACTGCGTAACGATAAAAAGTTATCGCAAAAGAAAAGCTCTGTATGTTCTGTACATCTCAAACAGTGCTGTTGGAGACTGTCTCACGGTCGCTTCGTTATCCGTGCAAATAAACAGTTTCGCATAAACGCAGGCCAGCCTCCAGAAGAACGTGACCGGGCTGTCCAAACCTTTCCCGTTCTGCGGTGCCAGCATGCTAACCGAGAAGCACCTCGTCACTGCTGCTCACTGCCTCAAAAAGTGAGTGCTCGACTGCAGGGGCTCTCCTGACCAGCCGCCCTACCACCAATAATGCACAAGGAGGACGTAGGTCCCACAAAATGCTAAATGGTACCATTGGTACTTTACATGTCGGGAGCAAATAAACCCGAGCCTTTCTTATGAATGCGAGGAGCTGCGGTATATATATATGGCCATCCAATCTGCGCTGCGGTTTTCGGATAATGATAGGCGTTCCAGGATGTTCTGTCGCATGCAGTGTACAAACATCGCGAAGGAACACGCTGCACGAGAAGTCGTAGAAGCCACACGATGTCAAGCTGCAACAATCTGTGGCGATGCTTTGTACGACCTCGCTTTACGCGCAGGAAATCAGAATCATGGCACCTGAACAATGATGCGACTACCTGACCAAGTTGGAAGTTAGCGCTTGTGCACGTGTGACTGTTTCTTTGTGTATATGTTTTAGTTCGCAAAACCAATTGACTGGCCCAATTGTTCACCTTAGTAACTGACCAAGCTAAAAAATTGAGATCGCTTGCTAGCGTTCGCCCCGTCACTACTCGTTTACACAGCTTTGTTGACGCGATACCAATGCACATGACGTGCACCAGTGTTTGGCCGAGGTTGTCGCGTGGTTTCGTAACACGATGGGACAAATATCGGCCGCCCGTAAACTGTGCGCTTTAGCAAAGTTTAGCGCGGGAGCAAAGAAAGGCGTCTGGCCCAAAAGCCGGGTGAGTAAAGTTGTATCCCTTGTTTCTCACACACACAGCTGAGCCGACTTCGTCACATGTCTCTCATAGCTGGCGGCACGGTGGAAATTGTGCAGGTCAGCAGTGCAGCACATGACTGCGTAACTTTGCCTGCTGTGCCCCCTGTTTTTCGCCCCCCTTTCTTCCAGGTGCTTCAGACATTTCATAACCACCGAAAATTTGTTATTCTGGAGAGTGATATCCTCGCAGGCGTCACAGAAGTTCCGTTGCGATTGCTGTCACAGGGACATCGGTTGCTCTTTTACTTTACAAGTGCTCCTGTGGTCACCATCTCGAAGAGTCTCTGGTAGAAACTCCTACCATGCTGTCCACTCCTAAAAATCTGCCCGTGATTCCTACCACGGACAGACTGTTTCGTAACAAGTCTGCAACAAGCAAGCTAAGCGCTTATAACTAGAGTTGTCGTAATTAGGAACTCGAGAGTTTAAGTGGCAATGTTAAATTTGCAAGATATTAACCCAACAATGCTGTATTTGCGCTTTTTTATCGTTCTAAGCTTTACAGTAGTGGCGGGTTGCTTCTGCACCGCATGATCAGCAACATTCGCAGCTCTATCCGGCTCGGTGTATCGAATTGAGGTATACGCGCAGCAGTGCGCTCGAACATTCCGTACACTGTAGTGCGAAGTTGACGACTCGCACGGTTTTTAAAAAACTCGGGTAGGGTGAAGCCAGCCGTCCGTGGCGTGGCAGCAGAGCCCCCAGCTGGCGTCACATGAGTGAGGGCGCCACTCAAGTTACTCGAGAAAGAATTTCTTACTTTTCGCAAGGAGGCGAGGCGGAAGCAGCCTCCAAGTACCGACAGAAAGCGCACGGTATCTGTACGTTTCTTACAATTAATAGAGTTTCCTACAATTACTATAGAGGGAATTCTGGCGCTGCGATCATTCAGCCACCATGCGAATGATGGGCAGTACATGGATCTGTCTGATCTTCGTGCTTGAGGCTTCAGGCGTTCTTGCTGCTTCGTTTATTACGCTTTATCTGGGCCTTAATTGGCGTAAATTTCCAAGCACTTTACACTTTTTTAAATGCAGAAGGTGATAAGACTCTGCAAGTACACATAATCACTGCTAATTGTAGTGGTTCCGCTTGTCCATGCGTCCGCGGAGTAATGATATCAATATTGGGCTTTTGTGCTAGAGGTCCTGTTCGAATCCTGCCGTCGGAAAATTTTAATAATGTTTATTTAATTATTTATAACGCACTGCTTTAAAAAAAATGACCACTTCTCAAAGTCACGAAGCCATTTAAAGCCAGAAGAACGAAGTTTAGGCAAATCCATCTACTACCCATCATTCCTATGCTGGCTTTACAGCTGCCGTAGACACTAGCGCCACAGTTCCCTCTAGTAACTGTACGAGACGCCGGCTTGAATCGGCCCATCACCAACGTTAGGTTTGCGCAGATTCAGTTCAGTGCGTGCTTCGCGCATACTAGAAACGGTAAAATGGTGTCGGCGAGGAGGAACGTAGCCTAGAACCAGCGCGCCGCTCTCCTCCTCGCACTGGCATGTGCGGATTCCGTTTTCTCCCAGCGGCAGCTTGTAATGGTAGCGGTTTAAATGCGAATTAGTGCGATTCTAACGGGTTCTGTCTGGGATTTCTGCGATGTCAGATGGCTCAAGGTCGCCGGGCTACCACTCTGCTGTATTCGGCTGCATGCTTTGACCATTGCATTTGACCATCATGCGTTTATGACCATTTACAGCTTCAAAAATCATTTTCTAATTTAGGTTTTGGTGCGCTACCTGGCAAATGACAATTAGCATCCGTAAAACCGTCGTTATGACTTTCACTAATAAAATCACGCCATCCGTTTTTCTTACAAAATTGGTAATAGCCCCATTCAGAGCGTTAGTGAATATAAATACTTTGGTCTTGTTTTCACACCCAGTATGTCTTGGTCCAAACACATAGATTTAATAACCTCAAAGGCACTGAAAACGTTAGGCTATCTGCGCCCCACATTAACCACGGCCCCAAGAGATACTAAACTACTGACGTATAAATATCTAATCCGGTCTTTACTAGAACATGCCTCTCCTGTGTGGAATCCGCACAAGCAACGCGACGTTAATGAAATCGAGGCCGTGCAAAAGAAGGCGACTCGCTTCATGTGCCGCAGGTTCGTAGCGTTTCCAACCCTAGGCTTGCAACCGCTCTCAGATCGCCGACGCACGGAATCGCTAATGTTTCTGCATTGCGTTATTAACTCCTTGCGTTATTAACTCCTCTTGCCCGATTTCATCAGATAGTTATCTAACTCCTGCTAAACCATCCAATACTAGAAGTCGCCATCACCTAAACATCGCACCTTATTTTGCCCGTAAAGACACTTTTAAATACAGTTTCTTTCCCCACGTTATTAAATATTGGAATTTTTGCCTGGTAATACTCGTTTTCTGCGTTTAAACTTACTTTTAGCGACTATTGAATAGGTAGTTATTTTCATTGCGTCTGTATTGTTCATACTGCCTTTGTTATTTGTCATTGTTCGGATTTTTATACCCACTCCTGCAGTAGCCCAATAGGGCTGCAGTATGTACAAATAAATAAATAAACAAATAAAATAAAAATAATTTTCAGAAGCGAGCGTGAAGTGCACCTTCAGCCACGGCAACTTCGTGGACACCGCCGCTGCGATAGCAGAGAAGCGTCCGCTTTGTATTGCCGCCAGCATTAAGAGAAAGGGCTTGATGCCATGTATGTTCGGAACATTTTGTTCCCAGTGAGCGATCGGCGACGAACTCGGAACACGGCACACATGCTCAAACTGTGATACCAAAAAAAAAAAAAGGGCGCGTATTCGAGGCGGTCAACTATTCCTGATAAAGTCAACTATTTCTTCGTGCACATTTAAATTATTCTGTTCAAACGTGCTTTAAGATTATTATGCTTCGCAACCAACGTTCTGGTAGAAGTTGAGCGAGGACGTATTATGAAAACAATACGTGCCGACTAAGAAATGGAGGTGCGTTCTTTTCCATTCTGCACCCGCCGTGGTTGCTCAGTGGCTATGGTGTTGGGCTGCTGAGCACGAGGTCGCGGGATCGAATCCCGGCCACGGCGGCCCCATTTCGATGGGGCCGAAATGCGAAAACACCCGTGTGCTTAGAGTTAGGTGCACGTTAAAGAACCCCAGGTGGTCGAAAACTCTTTTTCGTCACGTTGTACCAGGCGCACTGTTCCAGAAGTGCGTTTTAAATACTGGCATAAGGCGTCCTTCTGTTTCAGACACAGCCTGTGTTTTCGCTGTTAATAAAATATTGCTCGTATTGTAGGCTTTTTCTCAGATGGAGACACGGTAAACATTTTAATCAGTGCAATTTGTTGTTTATGCTGCTGACCGATGAAACGCGCTAAAATTTTCCCTCCTTTCGTTTCTAGCAAACAGCACCAGCGTAGCTTCACCAGAATTACCTTTTCTTAGTTTCGTAGTATGAAACTGCATACAAATATTGCGTTTAAGCGGCAGACGGAATCACGAAGACGTCAAACTTGACCAGGACAGTGGCCTGCGTAAACCTAAGCAGCGTGTTTGTTTCATGAACAGAACCTAGCGACAGGGCCTTTCAGATGAACGTTGTTCGACGCAGGAGCTAACTACGAGCGTGACTTACGAAGCTGACGAAGCACTCTGACAAAAATTCTTAGCATCTCTAAAGGAAGGGGAAATCGATCCTTTCCCACTGAAATCGGTCGGTGTGCGGTCAGACTAACTGCGCGAGGAGTTCTCGGGAGAAACCGACGCAGTGCCTTGGGAAAGCAAGCGAGCTGGTCCAAATATCGCACCTCGCTTGTGCAGCGCTCCACTCTGGAATACGGGTCACGTTCCCTTATTGCCTGCGCGGAAGATTGTATCCGGATGAACGGCCGGTAGGCGCCCGTTAACTGAGAACAGCCCGCAGAAACTAGACTGAAGGAAAGAATATGGCGAATGTTAATGCGATGAAAGGCTATAGTGATGCTTGCGGACATGTGGCACGAAGCCAATAGCCTCAGGTATTTATGGTAGCGGTCTGCGGCGTGTGGCTATACAGAACCACGATGGAATCATGTAGAACTCTTGTCTGAGGTTTCTTCATTCAATTCTCGTCAGGTATATTCCCCCAACACGAAATACACGCCATCGGCACGATAACCGTGAAATGATAAAGAGTCTCCATAGAAGGAAAGTGAGCCACTATAAATATGTAATACACAAATAGGCACAAACTATGGAGGAGAGGGCCCTGGGCCAGGTTGGATCGGTCTTGACCCGGTCTTGGATCGTCTTTGCTACTTTCACGTCCTTGTTTGAATCGTTTGTTCCAACGCTTCACAGTGGCCAATGAAATGAAATGTTCAATGTACACGGCAGCCATACGGCAAACACCTTCAGCTGTCAAAAACCTCACGACACCACGCTGTTCAACTTTTGGAGCGTCCATTATGTAACGCAACCATATTCAACCCAGTGTATGAAAGCATTAAATAACATTTGTACTCACACCTGCGTGTCACTTTCCTAAATGAGAGGTGTCTGTGATACGCGCATGCCTCGTAGATAATGGACCGAACTATTATTGCGTGGGGTATATTGGCTCACTTTCATTTGACCCGCCCTCGTACATTAGAAAAGCGAAGATACAGCTTGATAAAGGGCAAAAAAGTGCCACTGGAAACAAAGTTCACTGCACGTATGCAGAAAACCTCGCAATATGATATTTAAGTATTTTTATTTTTTATTTATTTATACAATACTGCGCACTCATGGTCCAAGCAGGGTGGTCGATACAAATACAAGAAATACAAAAGAAACAGCAACGATAACACAGGCTCACAAAGCTTATTCCACAGTTGGACCACTTGTTTTGATAAGGCAGTTCCATTCACTAATGGTTCTCGGGAAATAAGAAAACTTAAATATGTCTGTGCGAGCAAAATATGGGGTTAGGGCGTTTTCATTGTGGTGTCGGGTGGGCCTGCTAGTTAAGGGTGACAAATATGTTGATGCATCTAGCGCTAGTTTGTTTTCCAGAAGTTGGGCAAGAAACTCTAATCTAAATTTTTGCCTTCGTGCCTGTAATACGCGAATGCCATTTGCCTGTATTAAATGAGAAGGTGAATCTAATGTTGAAAATTTGTTAAAAATAAACCTTACGGCCTTTCTCTGAATACGTTCAAGACAATCAATGTTGCGTTTAGTATGAGGATCCCATATAATGCACGCATATTGCAGTCTTGGCCGCACAAGAGCAGTATAGCAGAGCAGCTTAACATTAGTGGGAGCAGTTTTAAGTTTATGTTTAAGAACACAAAGCTTGCGGAAGGCGGATGAACAAACATTATCAATATGAAGATTCCAAGACAGGTTTGAAGTGAGTGTTACACCGAGATATTTATAGCAATTAACTTCTTGTAATGGTGAAGACCCCAATATTTAGGTATATGACAGCGGATTTTTTTGGCGAGTTATTGAAAGGGAGACACATTTGCTCGTGTTAAGGGTCATTCCCCATTTTATACACCATTCATGTATATTGTCCAGACTAGTGTTGAGATCGTTGTAATCGTTAGTGGAACTAATTTCTTTAAACAAAACACAATCATCAGCAAACAATCTTATTTCTACACCAGGGCGAACAACATCAACAATGAGGTACACCGGATGTGACTGGAAGACAGCCCGAGTGTTGACCCGCTACATCAACGTATTGTTTGCGATTACTCAAATAGGCTGAAATCCAGTCAACAAGTATTTGTGGAAAGCATATTGCTTCAAGTTTGAAAATGAGTTTACTATGGGGAACTTTATCGAAGGCTTTGCAAAAATCTAAGAAAAGCATGTCTATCCTACCGTGTCCATCGAGGGTCAATGCCAGAGGATGAAATAATGTGACGAGTTGAGTTACGGTTGATAAACCCTTCCGAAATCCGTGCTGATATTTGGTCAATATGCAGAGTTCCTCGAGGAAGTTTGTTATACTAGTAGCTATGATATGTTCAATAATTTTACAGCAATGCGAAGTTAGTGAAATAGGACGGTAATTTTCTAGTGTCAGGCGGTCTCCCTTTTTAAAGATGGGTACAATTCGGGCTGTCCTCCAATCACTGGGTAGTTGTGAAGTCAGCAAAGAAGTGCGAAAAATAATAACCAAAAATTTACCAAGAGGTAAAGCATATCGTCGTAGGAATACGTTTGGGATATTGTCAGGACCACACGATGTTTTGGTTTTCAAATTTAGTAACATAGATACCATACCAGGATAAGAAATTAAGTATACGTATAATTCTCCAATAAATCTACGTATCTAAGAAAAAATCACTGGATATAATGCATCAAACGAAGCAAGTAAATACGTTGGGCAATCACAGATTCACAGATCACAGAATCCTAAGCCCCCCTCCCCTCCCTGCATTCACCCCTATGTCGCGCGCAGCGGAAGGCGACGAGCCCGCTCGCCACCAAGACGCCCTTGAAACTTTGTGTTTGGATGAGGTTCCTTACGTTATGTGACTCCTGGTGCATAGGCGTTGCCGCGAAAGTCAGCCCGAGTTTGCAATTCGCGCTGAAATGTCTTTTCGAGTGTGAAAAAGACATTCTAGACAAAATCTAGAATGATTTCCGGCGCCGGGGGTTGTTTTGGTCGGCGGCGCATGACAGCACGAAAAAACTTCGAGGGGTGGGGGAGGCTGAAGCCCCATAAGCCCCCCCCCCCCCCCCCTGGCTATGCCCCTGCTGGCAGTGAGGTATTGCCTGGTTTACAAATCACGGCACAGTTGCCCCCGTCTCGGTCGTCTCGTTCGCCCGTTCCCAGCCACCGGTTCACGCTTGTTCTCATGTGGTTAAATTTCCTTGAGGTAATACAAGTAAGCTCTACACTAATTTTAATTATCTAATTAGCGCATAGTAATTACTTTGTTGCACATACCTGTCCCCAAAGTGTGCCAAAGAGAATGTACGGGTATGGACGTGCTCTCTATTCGCTTCTGTTTAAAGCATTCGTATATTATTTTTCACCTGCCAGTAGCCGTCGGCTAGCCGATCATTTTCGTATCTTGTTCCATATCCTCGAGTGATTCAGGCCTAAAATTGTGTCAGACATCATGACACGGCAACGCGATTTCCTTGCATGTCTTCCTTTCGGTCCCGTGCAGTAAAACGGCGTCCATGCTGTCGGTGAACGTGGGCGACTACAACCTGTCATCGAGCGACGACGCCCAAAATGTGGTGCGCAACGTGCTGAGATTCATACAGCACGAGGAATACGTCATCTCCACGTACGACAACGACATTGCCGTGCTCACGCTCGAGGAGCCGGTGCCGTGGGAGTCTCTCACAACAGTAGTCCTCCCACCCGTCAACTCGGACCTGGCGCAGGACACCACGGTCTGCGTCATGGGCTGGGGAAGGCTCCAGTACGGTACGTCACGCAACCGCAGCCCCGAACTTTTCTATCCCGTGTTTTAAGAGGATATTCTAATGCAAAAGCATTATATGCCCCATTGAGCTGAAATGCGTCGTATAGTCAGCATGACCGAAAGATGGAACCAAAAATAGCCGACGGCGCCAAGAGTAAAAACAAGAAGTGCTCAGACTACGCCAAATTTCTCTTTGAATATAAAATAAATTTTATGAATTTCGGCCTGGGTGAGAATGGAACCCAGGCCACCGAGGTGTGAGACCAGCACGATTCCCCGATGACCCCGGCAGCTCCACAGTTTTGGCTGACCGAAGGTGCGCCTAATGCGTGCGTCATTGCACAGTGCCACGTCACATCGCAGCCATGTGGGTGACGAAACGTGTGACCTAAAATCTTTCACCTATCGAAAAATCTTTCACTCATCATGGAAGGCTTGTATCAGAAATGTAACAGAAACAAGTTGCAACAGCTTTGCGTTTATAGCGCCCCAGTAGTACTTCCTGCTGCGCACGCTGTGTGCATGCCGTGTCCGAGCGCCAGGCACAGTCAAGCTGCAAACGCCGATATGCGTGCGGGCACGTGACGGCGCGGCCAAAAGGGTGGCGCCACGTCACGAGTGTATAACATGAGCGCGTTCATGGCGTTCCGAGGTCTACAAACGGTATAATGCTTTGGCATTTCCACACGTAAGCAATTTTAAGTGTTTCTGCCAAATTTTTATTTGTTTAATCACAAATCTAACTGCAGTGTCAGACGGCGAATTATTGGCGGTGGCGGTTATCGGGCAGTGCCTGACACGAACTGCCAGGAGCATACCAATGAATACCACTATCGCAAACACCGAATTCGAAGTGCGTGGTCGACATTGCTGCTGTTTATGGCGCCGTCCTATCGCGTTCACAAAGGAAGAAACAAAAATCACGCGTAGGAACCGCGTTCTCACAGGGCACAGTGACCGTTTTTCCTGACAGAGTCAGTTAGCGGTCTTCTTACCTAAATTTAATGAATTAGCCTTTCAGCGAATGGCTCCAGGCTGTACGTGTCACATTCTAGAAGTAGAAGCCAGTTCGAGAGATGCCCATTTAACGCGACAAATTCCGAAAACCATTCCACATTAAGAAAACGAACTTGTTCACCTTTATTGTAAGCCGTGTAAAGTACATTCGTACAAAAAAGCAATGAAATGTTATAGTAAAAATTAATTATTAAGGTAATTCACTATTATTGGTTTGCTGAACTATTCACAACTGTAATCTCGCTCGAGTGTACCAAAACGCTACTATGGGCTTTGCATTAGGTTCCTCACTTTAATCAGAATTTCAAGGTATCAGACTTAGCGCAGCAAAATAAAAAAGGAAAAAGAAAATAGATGTATTGGGCTTTGTGGGGTAACTACTCAATACAGCAGTCTAGCTTCGATACATGCACCACTAAATATCTTAGCGTTCCACATAAGTACACGTCCTGAGAAGCCATCCTCGCGCATTCCAGGCACTCACGTGCGCAACGTTCGCTCACGGCATGTTTTGGGGACGGCTGTGTTCAGGATGATCTGAGACACCTTCTACACAGGCATGCTACACAGCTTCAGTTCTTCACTCACGTGTGCCACAATGTTATTGATTAAATATCAGTGTTTTAGCCGCTTCTTTAATCAGAATGCTTCGATACTTCGGCTAATGAACTATGGCGGAAAAATCGCACTTTATTTATACCGCTACTAAATTATGTTGAAAGATTTTCCATAATATCCTCGCTAATAAACGTCGAAATATACTTTTTTGCAACTTTGACTATATAATTGTGACCATATACAAATCTAAGAGGCTATGAAGCCAAGGAAAGCATAGGGGTAATTACTTGCGATTGAAATTGAGGTATATAAAATTATGAGGAAAAGGGAAATTATATATATATATATATATATATATAATGTACACGCACACAAGAGACTGCGAAACCACGACGTTAGAACCATTGAGACATACTATGCCGGGCCACCTCCGCGATCATCAAAACCCGTATACCGCGGATAATTCGGATAATTCAAGCATGTTCTCAGGCATTTGAGGTATACTAAATGAACTTAAACTGACTCTACCGACATGCCTCGCGCTGACTTTCTAATGAGAACTCCTCCCCCCCCCCCCCCCCAAAAAAAAAAACATTGCAGCGCTAAAGCAAGAGAAAAAGTGATGAGAAGGTTTGCAGTAACACGCAAACAATCAGAAATAAATAACAACGTCAACAGTTGCAAATATCACATACAGATTGTCATCAAGTAACAAAAAAGTCGTAGTTTGCGTCCAGTTATTTCTTCTACATTTGCGCTTATATTCGTTTTCGCGGGTTTCCGTTTGTACTCCCGGTCGTCGGTACGCCTGTAGGGTTTGCCTAGCCGAGTTCACGGCCGTCCGCGCACGTGCGACTCCGGAACCACGAGGCCAGAACCGTTTAGAAATCGTTCTATACTCAGTTACCCATAAAAAAAACACATCTATCGCGGATAAATCAAATAAATTTTTAGGCACGTAGGGCCCTCTGGCTGTACTTGTCGGCGATGAGGTAGCCTCGCCGCCTATGGGATAATCTGACTGAGCTACGTCAAATGCTCGGTTGCCATAGTCGGAAGTTCGAATCCCTCTGTAATTTTTTTTTTTTTTTTTTTTTTAAGATGGTGAACTTGAAATTCACCTCCTCCAGTGCACAACATCTGCAGGCTTGGAGTGACACCTGTCTCCGGCGAAAGATGCCGAGACCGAGTGGGGCTATACTAATCCAGGTACAACCAAATTAGGAAGGCCCACTAAGCTTCAACAAGACACTTCCTCATCAGAACAGGAATTGGACTTTTTGGTGCAGTATTCGGCCACCACTTCCCAAATGATCTCTACAATTCACCCGCGGCCCTCAGTCCCCAGCAGCTGCGGAGCACCTGACCTAAGCGGCGGTCAGACCTGTAACGCAGCAGAGGGTGCTAAGAATCTCTGGACCCGGACAGGCCGCCAGTGGAAACTGACCCTGGCAGCCTTTAACAGCCGAACTCTGTCGAGTGAGGCTAGCTTAGCAGGACTCTTTGAGGTACTATCAAATATTGAAATTTGGGATATCACTGGCCTTAGCGAGATTAGAACTGGCGAGGCTTATACAGTGCTCACTAACGGCCATGTCCTCTGCTATAGAGGTCTCCCAGATAAGAAGCAATACGGGGTAGGATTCCTAATCCACAAGGACATTGCGGGCAACATTGGCGAATTCTACAGTTTAATGAGAGGGTAGCTGTAGTGGTAATCAAACTTAATAAGAGGTACAGATTAAAGGTAGCACAAGCCTACGCACCAACATCCAGTCACGATGATGAAGAAGTAGATCAGTTTTACGAAGATGTTGAAATAGAGATGAGAAAAGTGCAAACTGAGTATACGGTAGTTATGGGCGACTTCAATGCAAAAGTGGTGAAAAAGCAGGCTGGTGAACAAGCAATTGGCAACTACGGCGTCGATTCTAGAAACGCTAGTGGAGAGATGCTGGTAGAATTCGCACAAAGGAATAAGCTTCGAATAATGAACACCTTATTCAAGAAGCGTAGCAACAGAAAGTGGACCTGGAAAAGCCCTAATGGTGAAAGAAGAAATGAAATTGACTTCACACTTTCTGCTAATCTCAGCCTAGTGCAGGACGTCGAAGTGATAGGCAGGGTAAAGTGCAGTGATCATAGGTTAGTGAGGGCTAGGATTCACTTCGATTTGAAGAGAGAAAGAGCAAAATCGGTCAAGAAGAAACAGGTCAACCTAGAGGCAGTAAGCGTAAAATCAAGCAAATTAAGGCTGGTACTTGCAAACAAATATGCAGCCTTAGAACAGAGAGATGATGATGACATAGAGCTAATGAATGAAACCGTAACTAGGCAGGCTTCAGAGGCAGCAATTGAAGTGGGAGGCAAGGCACCAGGGCAACCAGTAGGTAAGAGAGCGAGAGAGAGATAAAGAGGAAAGGCCGGGAGGTTAACCAGATACCAGTCCCCGGTTTGCTACCCTCCCAAGTTCTCCCAAGAGAGCTCTCCCAAGTAACAAAGGATCTAATAGAGAAACGAAAAAGAATGAAAGTGTCCAACTCAAGAGATAAGATGGAATTCGCGGAGCTGTCAAAACTGATCAACAAGGCGAAAATAGGTGATATTCGAAATTATAACGTGAGAAGGACTGAAGAAGCCGTAAGAAATGGACGCAGCCTGAAATCCGCGAGAAGGAAACTTGGCATAGGACAAACCAAGATGTATGCACTGCAAAATAAGCCGGGTAATATCATCAGCAATCTCGAAGGTGTAGTAAAAGCAGCGAAATAATTCTACACTGACCTGTACAGTACCCAGAGGACTCAGGATAACTCCATTAGAAATAGTAATGAACAGGGTACAGAAACTCCTCCTATAACTAGCGATGAGGTCAGAAGGGCCTTGCAAGATATGAAACGAGGAAGAGGAAGATCAAAACGAACAAAACAGGTGGACTCACCGGTGTCCCGGAAAGCCATGGAGTGTTTGTTTATTGTACAATCACCGAGACATGAAGTTTGTAGAGCATGAAAAAAAAAATATGCAGACAACTTTCACACTCCATTCCTTTCGTGCTAATTACAGTTCATCCGCAGAGTTGATTTTCTTGATTCTAACCAACACGGCTTCAGGAAGGATCTGTCCACAACAACACAACTAATCGAAGCTGTACATGACTTCGCGACGGCTTTATGTAGTCAAAAGCGAATACATGCAATATTTCTTGATCTGTCTAAAGCGTTTGATCGAGTGTCCCACACTTATCTAGAAGCTTGTGTTAATTCTAGGAAAAAACTGCGTGACAATCTGGTTGGAAGATTATCTTAAAGATCTCAGTATGTATTTGTCGATGGATGCCCTTCTGATCCTGCGGCTGTGTTGTCTGGAGTTCCGCAAGGGGCAGTTGTAGCTCATATGTTTCTTTTTCTGTATATAAATGACATTACCCATGGCACGCGATATTGGTAAAGGCGATGATGGCAGTCAATCATTACGTCACAATTAAAAGACGGCGATAAACGTCATCTAAATACTCTGATGATGTAACGGTATTGTTTCCACCTGCATCTACACAAATGATGGGCTCTCATTATTGTTTTGTTTGCTCCTGTTCAGCAACAAAATTCTGTCGAGAGCTCAAAACGAACAAAACAGGTTTATTTATTTATTTATTTATTTAGCATACCCTCGGGGCCATTACGGCATTATAGAGCGGAGTGGTTACAAGCAAAATGGGTAAATTCAACCAAGTGGAGTTAATAAAGCAAATATATATATATATATATATATATATATATATATATATATATATATATACAAAGACAAATAACAAATGGCACCTAGAAATACAAAGTTAGCTATGGCGTTCGTGACTACAGGTTGAACAATGTTAAAAAAATAAGATTCCTAGTTATACAGTGACGTTCCTAGCTATGACGTTCTTGAATAATTGGTGATCTGCGATGGTGGTCGTCGAGGCGGGAAGGCGATTCCACTCATAAATGACTGCAAGAAAGCGTTCGATCTGCATAATGGAATGCTGACCTTATGAATGTTATCTAGTCTGGGGGATACACAAGGAGGCGGGAAAATAAGTTTGTTGCGTAACAGCGTGTGATGAAATAACTTATGAAAAAGGCACAGACGGAACGTTTTGCGACGTGATGACAAGGATGGTAAGTTAAGGCTAGATTTCATGGCACTGATATCGCGGTTCTGTTATAGCTAGAAAGAATGAAACGAGTAGAGTTATTTCTGAACCATCTCCAGTGAGTGTGTTAGGTTTATTTGATCTGGATCCCAGATTGAAGCAGCAGGATACTCAGGTTTGGGTCGTATTAGAGTTTTATAGAGGAGTCATTTTAAGGAAGAAGGTGCTTTGGAAAAGTCACTTCGTAAGTAACCTAGAATTCGGTTAGTGTTACTCATTATATGGGCGATGTGGGTATTCCAAGTGAGATAGGATGTGATGTGAAGACTAAGGTACTTGTAGGTTGTTACCAAATCTAAGGGAGCGTTATTAAGGGAGTACACAGGTGGTTCATTGAAAGTCTTAGATACGGGCATGAATTTACATTTGTTAACATTTAATTATATTAACCATGAATTGCAGCACGCAAAAACGGCGTTAAGGTCAGCTTGAAGCCTGGTTACATCATCATCGCAAGTTATTGCGGTGTAAATTACACAGTCGTCAGCAAATAGGCGAATTTGAGATGAAACACAGGAAGGTAAGACGTTAACATAGATGAGAAATAGGAGGGGTCCAAGCACGGAGCCCTGTTGCACACCCGAATAAACAGGACTGAGATTAGCGGTTACTTTGTTAGCTGAAACAAACTGTGAACGATTAGTGAGAAAAACCTCAAGCCAGTACAAAATTTTGGGATCAAGGTTTAGTTGGCGCAGTTTGTAGATCAATAAGCTATGGCACACTTTATCAAACGCTTTTGCGAAGTCTAAAACAAAAATGAGGTGTGCAACTGAACAGTGGTCAAGCATTAGGTTCAGTTTATGCGTGAATGATACTATTTGGGTGTCACATGAATATCTTTTGCGGAAGCCGTGTTGAAACTCACAAAAAGACGAATTTGCTTCTAAGAAGTTGGCAATGTGAGAAAACAGAATATGCTCGAAAATTTTGCATGGTAGATTGGTTAAAGAAATAGGCCGATAGTTCAGTGGGGAATGTTTAGTACCTGTTTTGTAGAGCGGAATCACCTTGCCCACCTTCCAATCAGCAGGCAGTGAACCTTTGTCAAGTGATTGCTCGAAAATCTTTGTAAGAATAACGGAGAAATATGTGTTACTGTTTTTTTAGAAACCTTGCATTAATTAAGTCACAGCCAGGGGCAACTGAGAGTTTCAGTGATGCGATTATTTTTTCTACGCCGACGGGTTCAATTAAAGGGTACATTGCGGCATGGTCGTAAGATAGTGCAGTTGGACGCGTTTCATGAGCGTGTTTAGAAAAGTTACGCGTAAAAACGTCATTTAAAACGGATGCACAATCGGGAGAGGGAATTGCGTTATCAGTGCTATCAACAAGACTTAGCGGTGCCCCGAAAAGCCAATAGGTTTGTTTGTTCAGACGAAAGCCTTAGATCTATATGTTCAAGGTCGCGTTGTGAGGTAGAGAAAATATCACGTGATCCAAGGGAGGCCAGAAGCGAACCAAAGCACGTCCAGCCGTGCATAAGAGATGATTAATGATTAGCAAAGTGAATTAATGATTGATTAGTGATTGGATTAAAGTGAATTAAGGTCGATTAAGGTGGATGAAGGATTAACGTGCATTACGGTGGGTTAAGTAGGGATATAATGAACTAAGCTGGATAAAGGAGTATTAAGGTGGATTAAGGAGGATTAGGATGGATTAAGGTGAATTACAATAGGCTTTACAAGGCTTTCGCCTCCGCGTCTCTTAGGCGATAGCTAAAGACACCTGGGATTTTTGTCAACCACTGGAGATGAAACTTGTAGCGTGTGAAAAAAAAAACATGCTGACAGCTCTCACACTCCATTACTTTACAATTAATCCGCAGAGTTGATTTCCATGATTCCAATCAACACGGCTTCAGGAAGGGTCTGTCCACAACAACACAGCTAATCGAAACTGTGCATGACTTCGCGACGGCTTTAGTAGTCAAAAGCAAATTGATGTAATATTTCTTGATGTGTCTAAGGCATTTCATCGAGTGTTCCACACTAAGATTATCTACAAGCTTGTCATAATTCTATAGGAAAAAACACCGTGACACAATCTGATTGGAAGATTATCTTAAATATGACAGTATGTATTTCTCGATGGATACCCTTCTGATCCTGCAGCTGTGTTGTCTGTAGCTACGCAAAGTACAGTTTTTTTATATATATATAAATGACATTATCCATGGTGTCGATGCAAATGTGCGAATGTTTGCTGATGGTTGCATTATTTACAAAATTATCAATACGCCTGAAGACCAAATTGCGCTGAACAACACACTCAGAAAAATGGCTAACTGATGTCATGAATGGCAGATGCTAATCAGTTTAGAAAAGACAGTTTCGATGATAATATCTAGAAATATCTAGTTTCGATGACAATATCTAGAGCCCATCAGCTACCAGTATGATACTACAAGATGGGCTCATCAGGAAGGTTGACGAATACAAGTACCTTGGAGTATTTATAACTTCAGATCTAAGATGAGAAAGAAATGTTTTTTATACTAGCGGGAAAGCTTTTTCTAGTCTTTATTCGTTAAAACAAATGTTATAATTCGCCTCTCCCGATACCAATATATTAACCTACACTTTCCTTATAAGACTGATGTTAGAGTGCGGTATAATTAGTTGGTTTCCTCACATGAGTTCCGGAATAGCAAAATTAGAAAAAGTACAACGTAAGGCAATCAGATTTACTTACAATAAATATGACCGTTATACTTAGGCTTCTGAACTTCTAGCTAAGGCTAGAATCCCAATGATCAGTAAACGTGTGAACTTGTTATGCAAGTTTTTCTTATAACCTTTAAATAACCTAATCAGAATCGACCGCGACACATATGTATCACTCACACAAACTAAGTTCACTAGAGATAAACATAACAAGCAGTTGACAGAGTACAGATTCCACACAAACACTTATAGTTATTCCTTTTTTTCCCTGCGCAATCCGAGACTGGAACTTTTTGCCACCGGAGATCGTAAGCTGCAAGTCTGTAGAATTATTTGCAGAAAAAAAAAAATCTGAGTTTGTTTCCTAACCTCGAGGCAGCGGCCTAGCGCACATTATCCTGTATTTATGATGCCTATGTATTTAGAATTGTGAATACCTTTTGTGCATATTGTTGAGTGCTACATGCCCCCACTTATTTCTTGCATTGATTTCTCAATCCTGCCAGAGCCTCAAAAACTGAGCCTAGCAGTGCGTGTAAACAAATAAACAAGTTGCTCGGTAGGCGCAGACAAGGCAGGTTTTACATAGCCCGGTGTGTCCGTTGCAGAGGGCGCCAAGCCGACTACCCTGCAGAAGCTGTGCATGCCCTCGGTGAACAGGACCGAGTGCCAGCGGCCACTGACGCACAAGGTGAACACGAACATGATCTGCGCCGGTGGCCGCGAGGGCCAGGACGCATGCGTGGTGAGTGGCAGCTGATCCCGATAGCCGGCTCATGGCTTCCATCCATGGGAGCCACGTACCGGCGTTCTGTGGAAATTCTCAGTTTCGCCAAATACGCGGAGCAGTTACACTGACAGCTTGCATAACTGCGGTGACCCGCCGCTATGAACGTTTTATTGGTTCTATTTCATGCAACCGTGTTTACACAGTCTAACGTATCTGGGCTTACTATTCGCAGCCTTGTGCGGCGCGGACTCGACGGTTCACGCGGGTCGGTTTCCTTTGTCAACTCTTCACGGTTACACTGCGCATGCGCCGTAAATCAAATCGCCGTTGAAAGCTTTAACTCAGGAGCTCCTATCTAAATGCGTAAATAGCAACGAAGAAATGCAAGAGGTCGCCGGTTCGATCCCGACCGCGGCTGCCACACTTCCATGGCGGCGAAATGCAAAAAAAAAAAAAGAAAAGAGGACAAGAAAAAACGCTCGTGCGCGTTAAAGAACCCGAGGTTGTCGAAATTTCTTCGGAGTCCACGACTACGGCGTACCTCATAATGAGATCGTGGTTTTGGCACGTAAGATCCCCTAATTTAATCTAAACTTTAATTAAACGAAGAAATGGTTTGGTTCGGCATCCATGGCACCAAATTTGAATGGCAAGGAGCTCTGACGCGACATATTCGCTTATCAATTTTTTTTTGCGTTCACTGAAGGTTCTGGACTTGAAACCCTGGAAAATATATACTGGTAACACCGACTTTAGTATCAGTTTTTTTACGAGCTAGTTTCAGTTTTGCCCTGACGTCATATGACGCAGAAAGTGGTCACGTGGGAGCAAAACATGTGGCAGTTGCCCCAGCCGCTGGGTCGTCACTCGTTGTACGCATAAAGTTGTTGTGCGGCCCGATACAATAGCATAGTTGGTGACCGAGTGAGTCGGAGCAAAGCACCACCGATGTTTTGCTTACACGTGGACATGTTCTGCGTCATGACGTCAGGCTGGGGAACGAAACTGAAACTGGTTCGGAGGAGCTCTTCAGTAAATTTTATATGGCGCTCTGAGCCCTGCCGTTTTTTTTTTTTTTTTCTTCTTCTAGGATTCCGATGTTTAGGATCCTTCAATTAACACAATAAATCAGAAGTCAAAAATGTCATGTCAGTACCCCTTTAAGATGTACCGATTTATAGGAAGCAGATTTATTTAAAGAAAATGGCTTTCTCAGCATGCTAGCCTACTTTTCCGTAGCACGTATGTTTTTCTAGCCTCCTTCGTGAGCCGTTCCCGAAGGTGGTGATGTCTAAAAATGTGGGCCGATCCCGTGGGTATGTGCAGTTTAAAAATTTAGGCAGTCCGACGCTCCTTACACTTCCCTCACGCCAGGAGTGATGCCATAGAGTTCCGTGCGTAGTGATTCCGTCTCATTGTCACCCCTAACTCACTTAGTAAGACATTTCCTTTGATCGACTGCAACTAGAGGTGGAACCGACTGCCAATGTTTTAGACACTATTTCCTGCAGAATTGGGGCATTAAGCATTGAAATGAGATTTTCGGCTACGTTTCTTTTTATTTTTCACTTTGTGACGGTGCAGTCATTTAAACACTAGAATAAATACTGGTAAGCGTCAGAGCGACCCAAATAGTTTACTATAATACAGGCGAATCTCGATGACACGATCAAGGTTCAACATAATTCAGGGTGACACGAAGTTCGAAAGCGTTTTGTTTCGGGATGACACGAACGCTCCACCGGGTCGCGACGGGTAATACGAACCTTTGAGTCGTCATCCCGAAACCTTTCGGAGTACACAGCCGCGGTGTACAGCTGCGAAGTACTCATAAGGAATCTTAGTATTTCAACATGCTAACGGAGGCCTTCGCACTTGAAAAGTGCTCATACTGCGGCGTGCAACGAGCGCAGGCAACGTAGATGACGAGCAAGAAGTTTTGCGCATTACGAAAATGCTCGACAACACCGAGAAAACAGAAGTCCATAATGCTATGAATAACTTAGTAAACTCAAAATAATCTCCATAAATATCAATGCCTTCACTGATCGTTATGGATCATATAAATTTCGGATTGTACGAATATTTTTCCAGGCAGACACGACGGTTTATTGTAATTGTTTTTACGAACCTGTTTCGGTACACTCGCTCCGTCCCTGTCATCAGTGCCACACGCAAGCGAAGTCAGAAGGGAATTACGCGCGTAGCATTTTTAATGAGCAATGTCATCATATCTAGCGTTATTGATACACGACATCAGGAAACTTCGTTGTGGCATCACGTCACGACAATGTAGATAATACCATATCCAGAATTTTGAGGCAAACTTAAGAACAAAATGAAAATTATAAGTTAGGCGAATATTCCAAGTTTCGAATACGAATCGAATGTTACACACTAACTATACGCATCGAAAAGAAACTATTCGTATTTTCAATTATTTAGAACTGTAGCCAAATATTTCGCAACAAACTACTGTTAAAATCGTGTTACCATTCACCATCTGCCGCCGCGTGGGCGATCTCATCTGCGCTTCCGAGGGGGAGGGCCAAGGTGCCGTGAGGTGGGGAGGGCTACGGTCGCCCGCGACGTCAGGTTAGTCCGTGGTACCAGCGTGTGTGATGCGGTACCGCTGCTATCACTGCTTCTGCAAGGGGCAGTGGCGAGCGGCTACGACTCGATGTGACGCTCCCTTGGGTGTTGCCGCTGACATTGGTTGCACAATATCCCCGCGACGAACGGCCGCTCTCGTCATTGGTGGAACGAAAGCGTGAGAAGGGTAGCGTAGTGCCGCGCGAAACGGGTTGTGCGGCGACGATTGCTACGATATGGCGCCAGAGTAGCGCGAGTCGTCTGTATGGAAACAAAGCGCTGCATGAGCGGATGTCTGTCTGCGGCGGCTGCTGTGAATCGCGCACACGCGTCAACCACGCGTTCTCGCGATATCCCGATTAGCGAGGCAGTCGCGCCAGACTTCGCTCCGATTGTAACGTGCCGCACGAGACAAATTGTCCGCGCCAGCTACGCTACTCACAGAGTACTCTTCCTAACATAAACCGTGTACCTATATAACCATAATACAAAATATTGACACGCGAAATGAAAGCACGTATAGAGGTGAGCTCAAATTTCGCATTAGGGAGTATTGTAATCGTCGGTGAATGTGTTTACGGCACGCAATTCCTTTACTGTTTTTTTCTTTTGCTACTTCTCATCTTTTTTCGGCAACCATTTATTTAACGTCTTTGTAAAGCTGAGCGAAAACGTTGAATTTTAGTGACTGCACGAAGCAAATTTTTATTTAGAATCTGGAAATTTAAGAATTCACGAAAATCTGTAAGCTACAAAAAAATAATTTAAAAGAAGAAGCGCGAGGTTTACAAGTCTAACTGCACCAAAAACAAATATCGTAATTCTGTAAACGGCATCGGTTAGAGCATCTAAACAGGACACATTTGATATATATGAATTCACAGCTTACGTGAACTAGTTACAAGGTTTACAAGAGTTTTGTAAAAGTCCCACTTACGAATTAGTGGTATGTCTCAGAGGGATGTATGATCAAATTTGCCTGCTTTAGATGCATTAGGCGCATTTTACAACGATGCGATATCGTTCTTCATTGCCGAGTTACGGGGTAGTAAACTGGATATTTTCGTTTACCGAAATTTAGTGATTTTTAACAATTTTCATCAGAAAGGTTGACAACATAAACAATCTATTTCACTGGATTTGCGATTTTTCTTTTAAATGCAACAAGCCTCATCAAATTTTGTGCAGTGGTGGCCAAGAAAACGATTCACACCTTCCCATGTATTCAGATAAGAGACTACGAACTAAAGCTTCGTCATGAATTCTGACGTCCTTAGAGTAAGATTAATTTGCTTTCGACACGTACGTAGATTTCACATTTCATGTAAAAGTACAGGAGAGTTGTGACTTGATATGGAACTCCTTCCGCAAGTACATACATTCCATATGTCGAACTACATCAACTGCGCCCCCGTAACGTACGCTTTTCCGTAGCACTTGTCACGCTGGTTCATGCAACGCCTCCGTCTGTCACGCGTTTAGGCGTAGCGTTGCCGCGATTAATCAAAGGTTGTTTTCAACTGCGGCTAGCGTGGTAACCAGCCGCAACGTATTACGCGCAAAATGCCTTATGGCGATTTCCAGTGGGCAGTCAGAATTGCTTTGTCAGTCAGTCAGCAGCTTCGAGTGACCCGGTAGTACAGGCCTTACTGCAGCCTGTACCCATGCACGGACCCACGTGCACCTCGTGCACTCGGAGGAAGGCAGCATGGCTCTTATAACGTGGCTAATTTGATGAATGCATATCTCACGTACCGAATTACCACAACATCGAACTATCTTAAGACTACATATAATTGACATACATGCGCGCGTGCGTGAAAGGTAACCATTCGACTAAAATCAGTCTGGTCGGGAAATACGGAGACCATCGACCACGCGATGAACTCGTTCGCACACCTTATGTACCTGACGAATTTTGTGTCCAGGCGGCGTGAAAGTGCGCACGTATCAATGGTACCCACGATCGCAACCTGCAAGTCAGCTGTAAGCCGAGGTTTGTAGTTTGTTTGCCTAAGGTAGCCGCCACGTGCAAAGATGAAAGTGTTAATGCAAGAGCACTTCAGTCAGGGACGGGTCACTGCATAGTATATATATATATGCATCTCCATATACAGCGTAAAAATACCTTGCATCGCTCGCACGTATTGCCTGGGATCTCTTGCGGCTATTCGATTTGGAAAGTATCTTAACAAAAAAAAAAAAAATAGAGCTTTCCGCGATACATCTGGTACATGGTACACTTGTGCTCCTGGCTTTACCTCTTCGTTTCCTTTACAACGCAACGCGTTGAAACCAGTGCATAATCCTGTTGACAGGGTGACTCTGGGGGCCCCCTGATGGTGCAAGTGGGCAACTACGAGGCGATCTGTGGAATCGTGTCATTCGGCAAGAAATGCGCCCTCAAGGACGTGTACGGCGTGTACACGCGAGTCGGTATCTTTGTTCCGTGGCTGTACGCGAAGACTCGGGACGCCAAGTGCAAGCCGTCCATCAGCGACGAAGCAAGCTACCCCGACCTGATCCAAGTCACCACCAAGCCCGCTCTACCGGAGCTAGACCCCGACAACCACATCTAGGCCGCATCCCACAGCCTCCGATATAGTGGGTGTTAAGCGATTCGCAGCACGTTTCCTTGAAAAGTGCGTATGGTAAGGAGTCCTGGCGCTCAGACGTACGTTCGTGGAAGGAGCTTGCTTGTTTACTCTCAAGTGCAACAATTCAGGACTGTCGCTTGCGTATGTCACCAATTATCAAACTACTACAAATCTATACCTTATTGCAAAAAAAAAAAAAAAAAAGCAGGGGAGTGGGCGTCGACACCAGATGTGGTTCTCTAAAAATTGCCATAAAATTACATCTCGGCGCGAAGTTTGAGCGCTCAAGGCACGGTCCAAGACGCACTTTTCAAGCGAAATACAGTTGTTTTTGCAAAGCCCGTGCAGAGGTAAGAAACTGCTCTCGGGGGCTCACCTACACTAGCAGGTTCAAGTGAGTTCAGTCCCTGAGTGGCGCGGATAGATGCGCGGCCACAGCTGCATGACCGCGTCTCGGCTAGCGCAACCGCCAGTGCGCGTGGGCCCCCAAGGTGGTTGCTGGTGACGTTACGTTTACGAATGTGTTTAGTGTGGAAGATGATTATGTCCAAAGCAATGTACACGAGCGCATGAGGCTTGCTTTGTTTTTCTTTGTTCAAAGCAGAGCGCCAAACCTACGCACGTATCGTGCAACGAGACGGATGCCAAAATGCCCAGCCTCATGCCGAAGGATAAACGAACGAAATTTCCCCGTGTGACTGCGCTAATGCGTTTTTTGGTGCAGCTGAAACATTCCGTAACCGTTTTCTGAGAATGCGGTAGCCCCCGTGCGCTCCGTGGTCTTTCTGTAGAAGCTTTCGGGCTCATAAGCTTTGGCAACGAATGGCGGGAGAAAGAAGTCCCCGGGTGGCGGCATCACTACATACAGTTGCACCAGCGTCGCCAGAAAATCAGAAGGGACTAGTTTTCGCCCTCAGCTGACGGCGGGTGCCTGTCAGTCTGCCGAGCAGCGATTCTCCCGCCTTACAAACTTTCGGCAGCGCGTCCGCCTCATTTAGGCAAAACTGATGTCGCTCAAAATTAATGTGTGCCAAAGATAACGGTGATAAAATTTGGGGGAGGCTCGTCCTTTCAATACACCACGTCTCATATCTAGTCAACTAAATGTCCCCGGCTGTGTGCCGCAGCGATCACAGGTACGGGGCAGTCGCCGAGGGCTGACGCCCAAGTGACACCATATGCTCCTAGCAGAAAAACCTATTTACTAAATATTTCAAAAGTTTGAAGTCTATCATTGTTATTGCATCTTATAGCTTTTGCATGACGGTTTACTTGCTCCATCTTTGCTACTATCCTGTGAAACAAATGGGGCAAAATATAAACGTCGCACATGTTAACATTTTGTGCTAGACAAAAAGTAAAGCTTAACATGTTTTTTTATTCTTCAGTTGAAGAACGATTGTTTGCAAAACGCGTGCAAAAGTATATGCAATTTAGGCGCATATGACAGCTCTATGCGCAGTTCAGAAACGTGTGTTAGCGGTGTGTTAAATTGTGCTAGTTCCGAAGTTCCCGCTACCCAGTTCTTAACACTTTCCATAAGGTTCCGATGGTTATACTCGGGGTGACTAACACTGGAGCGGCGGTCACCACAGTAAGCACGTGATTAATTAGAAAAGGAAATGGATACGATTTCGTGGGGCGATCGAGCCTGCTGGGCAAAGCACGCCCGAAATCGCGAGCGAATTTTTAACTTGCCAAGTGCATACAACCACATCGCTTTCCTCCTCCCTCTCATCATTAAAAGTCGTGTGCTGACCGATTTTCGGTGCGCGACCTGCATCCGTGCTCTGGATATGACGGCCGCCCCGCTGCCGTGCACCTGCAATAAATCGGGCTGTTCATGGCACACGAAAGATCGGCGGAAGCTCGAATGAGTGCGCCAGCATGCACCCGGCACCGTGTGCTCACAGGGCAACTGACGAAAGAGGCCAACATACACGGGCACGCATACGCCGTGCCCAGAAATAGCAGCTTTAGGATCTGTGCCAGCATGGCGGCACCAAAGTCTGCCAGAGTCGTGAAGCCATGCAAGGTTCAGCAATACATGAATACTGCTTCGATCTCAAGCTGGTGGAGACAGACATGTGCTATCTGGGTTGACCTGTACCGACCTATTGAGCTTTACGCTCGACATGACTGGCCTAGTGCCTTTTCGTCCCGTTTATTGAGCCGCCAAGCCCACCGGCTTTCGCTTGCAAAATTCCCAGGCGGCAATCGGGTAATGCGCGCTGCCTAGCCATTTATTTTATCGCGACGTTCATTAGTACGCGAGCAGGAAGTAAAGCTCGTCGAGAACCCGGGCATTACCATTATTCGGGGCATTATTTTCTTACCACGCCATTTCATAAGAGACCAAAGTGATTCTCCGCGGCTAACGCGACCATGACAAATTTTGACCGCAGTGGATCCACCATTTGCGCAATGACCGCATAACCACCGCTAACCTTAGAGCAGTGATGGAGAGCGCCACACCACGTTTTTAGAATGCACTAAGGACTGCACAAGTCTCTGCTCCATCTCAATAACTCCGTGCAGTGCAGTGAAGCTTCACATCACATTCAGTGACGATGAGTCGGGTTCCGAGAATGGACGGGCACTCGCACATTGTGCGCCTCTGATCCTTCCATGGAATCCTCATTCAGACCAGAGAAGGACTTTTCTATATTCTGGTTGGCTACCCGTAGCTTTCTCTACACAGCACGGAGTTGGCGAGATGGAGTTGGTGAGATTGTGTAGGTGTGGTGCATCAATGAACAAGTTTGCGGAGAACATGGCCTCCGATCTCGGAGGTCATACTGAGAAGCAGGTTGTACATACGTCCGCAGCTAGACCAGATTACACAATGATACGTACTGTACAGGAACCAGTGGTGAACTGCACAGCTGATCAAACATCACGCACATGCTATAGACGCAAGACTTTTGTAATGCCAGCGACGTATGCACTCAACGATCTTCAACGCTAACAATGTCGTTTGTGGCACAGCCAAGTGGCGCACACCCTGAAGACCATGCTTTCTTGAATAGGGATAAAGTGTTCGCACAACACCAGAACATGGACACAAGAAGGTACAACAGAGTGTGTCTGCCCTTCCTTCTTGAGTCCATGTCCTGGTGTTGTGCTACTTCATCCCAATTCAATATGACTGACCAAGCCTACATCACCACCCTTGTCAATCGTGCCTTCAACAGCACAATTGGTGGTCAGAAGTGTCGGCCTGCAACTACCATGTGGTGTCATGTGGTGATGTTTAGATGTTCTATTGTTGCTGTTATGATTGGAGGCTCGTTAAAGGTACACCTTAATTGCTAGACTAAATTTTTGCTATTTTGTTTGTTATACATTACTAGCATTAAGTGCATAAAAGTAATGTAGTGAGAGAAGTTCTCCATAAAAGGGATGCTAAATAGAAAAATTATTTCAGCTATGTTAGTAAATTACCCTTCTGTAATACGAAAAAAGCCACTTTTATTGCAAAAGGAGGCTTGGCAAGCCAGAAAAGACGCAACCACGAAAGACGGGTGGTGATGGTACTTTGACGCTCCCGTGCAAGCTTGCCATGACATTAAATTTGACAGCATCTGCTCAGGCCCAGTTAACTTATTTTATTGTTAAAGATTAACTATATCTATTCTAAAGGAACCACAAACTGAACTTGACAAGTTTCGAAAACACTTGATACACAACTGCTCAAATACGGGAAATAGACTGCTGTCCCGTTGATGTGCCAGCTCTCAGGTTTCTGTGCGAAAAAAAAGATTAAACCATTATCTCCATCTTTTCTTTTATTAATCAAGCTATATTACAGTGCAGGTAACAAAAATAGTGTTTCAAAGAATAATCTAGGGATCAGTATAAGCTGATTTAATTTTTCTCTTTGATGTCCCTTTAATGTTGTTAAATTACAGCTGATGCGAGCGACTGCCGATTTTAGGGCATGCAAATACAATGCGAAGTGCCCATCAAGTACCGTAATGCGCAAATGCTATGCAGTGTAGCCGTTGAAGGTCCAGTAAAATATGAGTTATGCATGATAAATAGATTATCTGCATCTCAATCTTCCTTTCAGTGCCACCACATGTGTGGCGTAACTATTGGTTTAAAGAAACCAGATACTTTCTGCATATTCAAACTTAAGCCTTTGCTTTTCCACTTCATTACAGACAATAAGCATACATGTATGCATACAAAAAAAAAATGATAAACTAAACGTTTTTAAAACAAGATATGAAGCTCATATTTTACTGGCACTAACACAGCTTTCGTGTTGGAGCATTTGTGGATGTCAAGAAAAAAATGCAATGTTTTGGTCATGCCAAAGAATTTACTGTTCCAAGACAAAATGTGTTAGAGTTATAAGACAGTACACCTGCTCCTGTACTTAAGTGTATTAGTCACCTACAGCTTAGCAACAAATGTAACTGCACTGCAAAGTAGTTGTGAAATATGTGGACAATAAATATATTTTTGTTTGTTAAAATAGCATTGAGTAAGTGTCAAAAATACTTTTTTTAAAAATATGAACAACACTGTCCAGTAACATGCATACTTGTTACTCATTGGCACACACAAAGAAGATGCACTATACTTTCTGGCCAGGTCAGGTAAAAATGGACTGATTAATCACACACTTGGACACATACAATAATCGAGGCACTAAACTTTCATGCCTGACAGGTTAAAATGTGCAAATAAAGATGTGCTCATGGAATGTTTAAAAATATGCGCACTGAATTGCAGCTGGAGTGTACAATGCAATGTCACAAATACAGTAGAACCCAATCATATTAGTAAACCAGTTGAAACACTGCTTAATGTTTACTCTGGGCACTATTGTTACTCCAGTGAACAGAATTGCACACTGAATGAACAGCTCACTAACAGGTCAATTGATATAAATATTGACACAGAAACCTGGAATGCACTAACACGATTACCTAAGATCCCAGTGCGCTGAAAAGCATGCACACCACCCATAATAGAAGAGCTGCTATTATGGTGCACAATCCTCCAGAGAAACATCAGGGCATGTCACAAAGTCAACAGTGAATACTCGGAGCTTGGATTTAGCCTGCTGAGCAGCAATTGATTCAGGAATGTGCATTTCCCATGTGCAACAGCATAACTGTGGCTGCTGGTATTATTTACTAGTGAGTTTGCTTTTCTACAGTGGCAGATTTCTGCCACAAAACAAACAGGCTGGCATTTTAACTATAACTTGATTCTAACATATGTGATGTCACTGTTACGGGGTCCTCCTGTATGATGGTAACATGAACATTCGAATGCTGTCAAAAGAAAAATGAGTATGTAAGCTGGCCAAAGATTTTTTTTTGAAAAACTGAAAAAGATGAATTTCCTTGCAGCTTAAGTGAACTGCCAGAAATCAAGGGTGGGTGATGCAGCTCCATTCAAACCTGACGCTGCAACTGCAGGCCCTGCATCCAGGTTGCGAAAAAGAGCTTTTTTTTCATGGCTTACACGTTGCTATAACATAAGCGAACACTAAGATGAATGTGGGAATACTGTGCTAAAGAGGCAGTGATAGCCTTTTGAAAAAGCTATCACCAAAAATTTTGGTTTAGCTTAGTGCATGGCGTGGTTTTTGTACATGCAATGTTTTACCCCAAAGCACAATGGCAAACAAGGCAGAAACCGAGAAACACATCTAATTAAAACAAATACAACAGACGTTTTAACACTGCCCAAGGTGACCACGGACTACAATGCCAAAAGACCAGATATATACAACTTTTTTTTTGCATAATAAATATTCTCTTTGGTACAAAGCATGTCGAGAAAAGCTTTGCTACAAGATGCATCTAACTATACTCCATTTCAGTTGTTCCTCACAGCACATTGGAAGCTACAGGCTTCTTCGACCAATCAGGAGAGCGAGTACATATTTAAATGTGTCCCTCTGCAGCTTGTCGTCAGCTCACTTGGGGAGACCGCAAGTGTTCAGGGAAGCAGTAAAAACAGAAAATGGCATGTATTTATCTGCCAGCAGTAACAAAAATGCCATAATGACAGTCATTCATTTTTTTCTATCTTTTTTCTGGCATCCACAGCATATATGAGCACTGGACAACTACGCAGCAAGAGCAGGGGTGTTAAGTTCGTTTTCTGAGCCGGTGATAGCGAGATATTTGTCTGATGACATTTATACTTGTGGTAAACACCCAAGGCATGCGCTTCACAGTGGCAGACACATGGAGAGTCCAATGTGCGTTACTGGCAATCTCCGGCTTAGCATTACATGAAGATGGACCGCTGGGCTTCCCTGTGAACATGTGTGGCTATGCACACACGAACTGGAAATACCAAGCTTTATGTGACAACACTGCTGAGTGCTTCTGTTCAAACTTTGCTTGTCAACGTGCGCAGCTGTGCAAGTAGAAAATGGAAAGGCCATGCTTCACTTGAAGACGCTGCAGGGCGTCTAAGTTTGCTCTTTGCTTGTGAATGTGAGCAGCGGTGTACGCACGAAATGGACAGGTAAGTGGTTCACCTCTCTGAAATTTTAATGTATTATGGCACGAGTTTAGTACTTGCCGTCACTGAAAAGGCATGCATCTAAGAGATACAGAGGAGAAGGGTTCCGGAGACTGAGGAAGTGGAAGATTGGGAAGGAGTGCTCGGCCAGCGTGTAACATTGCACAATATGGTGGCACCATCTTTCGATCCCTCGTGTAACATCCACTTGACATAGTAGTTCTGCGGAAACCCACAAGGTGGAGAGAAGTAATCAATAAAGGGAAAATCGGACATCCACCCGTTCATAGCAATTGCTACAAAGGAAACCCATACGGGTTCCTCGAAAGAAAAGCCTCAGAGTTGAAGAAGGGTTTTTTTTTGTAGCAATTGCTACGAACGGGTGGGCGTCTGATTTTCCCTTTACTAAGTAACATCCACTTGCACAGGCGTGCACTGGCTGATGTTGGCAAGTGCAGCCGTTCTCTTAATTACAAAGTGGATGCTTACACCTTTACTGCACTCCCTCTGCAATGTTCTAAGAACGTTCAAAGCCAGCTGCTTCGTTCCTTTCGCATAAAAGAGCAGCTTGGAATGACATGGCACAGTCGACTTGAGGACAGCATTCACACGAAAGAAGGAGCCGCCTGCGGTGCTGTGACTACGCCGACTACACATACAAATTGAGCCAGTGTCAAAGCAAATAATTGTACTTTTTATATGGAAATAATGCCTATACGGCAACATTGCATTGATTTCTTTTGTTCGTTGCACGATCTCACTTGAAAAAAACGGAGAACTCAATTTTGATATTTGATTAAGTGAAGCAATATCTTGCACCAATAACCACAGCTGCAACCTGCAGTTAAAGCTTCCAAGTAAACAGCTGCCAACAAGACCACCTGCAGGCTATTTAGTCAAACAGCGGGTTCTGAACTATGGCACTACATGTTGCTGAGCAAGAATCTGCGCTCAAAGGTCTCATAGCTTTCGCTCTGTTACGAGGAACTACTGCAACAGAGTAATATAGAGAATGTAGATCAGTAACCTTTCCCCATCTTGCCTAAACAGTATTAGGTACAGAGTTATTTTTCTGCAAGTTTTTTTCAAAAAAAATTTTTTTATAATGTTAAAAACACTATGCAATCTCTGCCATTCGATCTAAGCTACATGGTGTGCTACACAATAAATGAAACATTAATCATCATTACGAAACGGCAAATTACCTAAACATTACTACTTCCTGAGGGCGAACTCTGGGCTTATCGCAAAGTTAAAGGCAGTACTTACCAGATGTTAAAGCATCTTATTTCTCCTAGGAAGCATGTGCTTCAGGATAATCTGTGGTGAAAGTAAGTGCTTTGTATCCCTATATTGAGAGATGTGGGCAGGTACACAAACTTTATGGGCTGGGGCTCATAGCTGCCTATCAGTGTCCCAGTTGAATGAAAGAAAATGCATCTGAGTTCAGGTGTCCTCTTA